>NW_015113974.1:0-13466 GCF_001443285.1 Poecilia latipinna | reverse complement strand
TCAGAAGCTGAATGCTGCTTCTCCATGTTTGGTTCTGCGGACACAGACCAGAACCAGAAAACATTTGATGTTTTCACACAATATTCACTGGACACATTGCTGCCATTTTTTAATAGGTAGCCCATATCTAAAACCAAAACTGTGGATCACAGCAGCTGCAGTTGGAAAACAATAAAAACCAAAGCAAAAAGATCCAGTCATAGCATGAAATCATAGAAAAGTTTTTTTTTCCTTCTCGGTTTTCTTTGTTCCTCTGTCCTTCATTAGTAGTTATTTCATTGTTCCTCCTACAGAATCGTAAAGTTACGTATTGAAATTCATCTCCCAGGAATGTGTTTGACCATAAGGAAGTGAATTTACAGATGGTGAAGTCCTGTGATGATGTTGCGGTGCCTGGATCTGCCTTGTTAATTGAAAACAGAATATTTCCTTTAGACTTTCACAGTGTTTTTATAAAGTTAATATGTGCAGAATAAAATGAAATGAGGAATTAATGTAATTAGCAAAATGTGTTTTGGAGAAAAAAATTACCATAGGTGTTCTGCTGTAGGTGTGCTGCTATGCTACGAGTTTATAAAAAAGTTCTTGTTCACAGCTTTAAATTAATATTAAATTAAAAATGATTTCTCTTCATTAAACCCTAAAATACTGTTTGCACATGGAGCATTTTTAATTAACCACAAGTGGCTTCGGTTTTTATCTCTTAAGCTTTCAACTCAGCTCCTCAAACTTGGATAATTGCTCAGTTAATTTTTATTTTAACTTTTATTTATATGTAAATAAATCCTCTGCTTATTTAGACTGCACATTCATAGCCGAGCCCTCCGACAGTAACAAAATATTATATTTTACTGACTTTGTCAGACATTTTTACTGTCATTACTTTTACAGAAAGATGCAGAATAATTAATTACATTTCCTTAGTTAAGAAGGTTTATAACAAAATCTCATTTTTAATGAATCAAATTGAGTCATTTCGGTGTAGTCAAATCACAGCACAGCAATGTGCTTGAAATCTGTCTGAAATGAAAATGTTAAAGAATTTTGTTGCCACCAGTGCTGAGCTTGCAGCAGAGAAGACGAACATTAAGACTGAAAGACGGAGAGAAAAATAAAGATAAAAGGATGAATCCTTCTCTTGTTTTTTGGGTGGAAATCTGGAGAAAGAAAGTAAAGTCTAGTCACCATGTGAGGTGAGAGAGCAACAGCCCACAATCTGTGGATGTTTCTGCATAGATGAGAACCAGAAGTCTTAATAAAGTGACATTAAGGTAAATAAAAGCAGATGTTTTGAACATGAGGTCAGGAAATGCTTTGGTTATTAACCCCAGTGAAAATGTCACTCAGAAAGACAAAAACAGTTTCATCCAAAATTTCATGTAAAACCAAAAATATTCAACATTTCTGTCATGTCCAAAGCCTGTGGCCAGAGCTGAGCTGCAGTGTCGACTGTAAACTAATTATTAAAGTGAAATGAGTAAATAAAAGGAGCTGCAGTGAGTTACTCCGATCCCTCCACAGTGTGTGAAGCTCCAACAAGTCAGCCTCACTGGTGACGGTTTCTGAAACCGACTGCTGAATGCATTATTCTGATCTGAATTATTCTCTAATATCCGAGCTCTTCCAGGGAGTGTCAGTGGCTTCACATCATTAGGAGAAACAAACAAATCAGCTTACATAATCATGTTGCTTCAGGGAGCGCTCAGTGTTACAAACGTCTCCGTTTATCTGCAGAATTAAATGTTCCTGCAAAGGAGCCAGCAGCAGACATTACATTAACGTCTGCATCACTCTGTCTCTGCGCATACATGAGGAAAAACAATAAAAATTGGGTTCAACCAACGACAGAGCATGTCTAACTTTATATGCAGAGACAGTTGGTAATGAAAACAAATGGAGAAAAACTTTCTGGCTTTTATCAATTTTGTTGCTCTTTTTCTCTCCATATCAGATTAAGTTACACCTTTCTGAGTTTAGTTTAAAAGTTAAATGAATTATAAGATAATTTTATAATTTCTGGATTATTTTGACTCTTCATTTCTTTATTAAAATGAAAAATATCAAACATGCTAATTTCTTTATTTGAATTCCTGGAGTATAGCAGAAATCTGAACATTGGCACGGATTTGTTATGTAATTAAGATTTAAGTAAATATTGTAAATTTCATAGTCATTTCAATACTAAACACAGTGGGTCCTCGTGTGTTCGTAGGTCATCATTCGCAAATTAACTCATTTGCAGATTTTTCAGAGGAATGTTATTCCAAATGAAATGTTTTAACTCAAATTATCCGAGTTTCAAGTTTCTTTAAAGACCTGCAGGAAAGATCTCCTGTAGCAGTCTGTGTTCCAGTGGCCCTGAACAAACCTCTCACTTTCATCACAGTTTCATGCTGAGGATGTTCAGAAAGTTCTCAAAAATGAAATTTACAGAAACAAAACAAATTGAAAGCCAGTCAAAGCAAACTGTCCAGTGGCGTCTGTGTTTTCCTTCCACTAAACTATTTAAAACTTGAAAGCTTTCATTGCTTCCATTTTGTTCAACAGATTGGTCGGGACATTAAATCAAATTACATCATCAGTCCATTGTCTATATCCACCTATCCTTTCAGGGTTGTGGTGATGGGGAGAAGAGGTGAAGTGCATTCTGGGAAACTTTACGAGTCTGTCAAGGACAACATACAGTAAACACTGCAAAAACTAAAACTTACTAAGAGCTTTTGGTCGAGTTTCTACTGCAAATATAATATATAAATATCTTAGTTCACTTGAAATAAGACAAAACTTTCCAAAGGTGACTTTTCAGCTGGAAATAAGTTTTACATCAATAACTTTACAATGACTTATAACATGAACAAACTTATTTATGTGTGATTTTAATTGTGTTTCCTGTTTAATGGAAACACAGAAATTATGAAATTGTGTTTTATATTTTCAGTTTTGCATTCATGTGTAATAAAACACATCTAGTAACTCAGTGCAATCTGCTGGGTCTCCAAATAGAAAACTAATTTGAATAATAAAGAGTTTAATTCAGTGTTTCATTAGTTAGATTGTACGTGTAAATGAACTGAAATGATGTGTTTTGCAAAGTGCAGCTAAATTTAACCTAGAAGGAGTCATTGCTCCTGAGAAATCCTTGTTCCGTCTGTGTCTCCATCTTGTTTGAAGACTTTTCAGCAGTGGTCGATAAGTTAAGGACAGTCAGCGTTCTGTCCTTTACGTTTGTTTTATTGGTTACATCTCTAGTTAAAGACGGCGGTTAATTGGTCTGTGAGGGATGAGGTAAGACACGATGCGTCGACCAGGGTTTTCTGGAGATCCGTAATTGGAAAGCCGAGCGTGTCGGGTGAGGATACGCGGCTCGGCTTTGCCATTCTCTAAGTATGAAATGTTTTATTTACGAGCTTGGCAGCAGCAGATAAACAGATTCATCATTATGGGAGATGTCAAGGGGACCCGGATCACACCACTGGATGATGCATTTCAAAAGCAATAACAAACTCTGTGGTGGCTGTAAAGTCATATAGATGGCAGCGCATGAAGTGGAGCAAAGTCATGTGGTCAGGCAGTAATAATGATGCGCTGTTTGTTGGTCACTGAGCATAAAATAAAAACAGACAAAAGGAATAAACAAGCTCTTCTCCGACGCTTCCTGTTTGTTTACAGACTAAAGTAATTGCTTGTTCCTCTGCTTTACGTTTATCTGAATTCAAATGGATGTGAGATGGAAGATAGCAGAAAGCTGTTTTTATCCCAACAGAGTCCGCATGAAACAGCAATATCTGGAAATCAGACTGATGCTCCCCGGAACGGTGATAAGCAAAGAAGATGCCAAACACATTAGAGGCACATCGTGGGCCGCTCCATCTGAGAAATAAATACGCTGCACAGAGGCATGATGGGATGTTTTCTACTCAGTGGCATCAAGCTCGTTTTGGACAGAGAACATGTTGGTTTTAGCTCCAGTGGAGATAAATGAAGGCCATCATTGATCAAAATGAAAAGGTATTTTGGTGTTTCAATGTCATTGGAACCAAATAACATTTTCTTAAAGGGGCAGTACTATATTTTCCAGGCACATGGAGCCATTTTACAGAATAACCCTCCTGTCATGTTGCGGGTCAAATTGACCCGTTTTAAAGTTTAATTTTTTTTTTAAATAGTTGGAAGTATTTTTTCTGCATGAAACTTTTTCTATTTGTCTTAGTATGGTGCCCTCTACACATTTGCACCCCCCAAAATGTAATATAAATTGTTTTTACAAAAGATAAATTTCAAGGAAATTAATGGTTTTTTGTGTCTAGTTTTTTTTCCAGTGGACATAAAAAATGTAAGTTTTATTTTTTATGTCCAAATGAGTGAATGAGTAAATTGTTGTCATTGATCCTTTATGTGTGAGAAATAAAAAAAAACATCATTGGACAAATACTGATTGAAATGGTTAATATTGGAGTTAATAATCAGATACAAAAATGTTTTGGAGGATTTTTTTGGTTTCTGACATTACTGCATGAGTTAGAGTAAACTGACCCAGGAACGTTATGGCTGCACCTCAGAAACGAACAGAACTGGAGGGGTAATCAGGTTGTTACCCGCAGCTGCTGTAAAACTGCCTGGCATGTGTTTGACCTGTCCGTAAGTCTGTGCAGCTCTCGAAAAGCACGATGCTCCAATGTTAGACGCTTTTTTCTTTGACTTATTTCATCTTAGTCTAACTGACAACCTAAAATGGCTTCCTGCCTCATATGTGTGTGGCTGTGAAGGTCACATCTTCTCTCCATGTTCATATATTGTGTTTTTACTTCGCTCACATGGAAACCAACTTTTCTGATTATGTTTCAGAATTAGTTTAAAGTTTTAATAAACAGGAATGGCTGCATTGTTTTGTTGTTTTCAAATGAAAAAAAAAAAAAAAATATTCCAAAGTCAGAAACAAGAATCTGGGGAAAAGAAGAGACATAAATGAACTTTGTCAGGCTCACTACAGACCATAAATAAAGCATCCTTACACACAGCAGCCGCACGCTCTCCCTCACACACACACACAAACACACACACACACACACACACACACACACACACACACACACGCTATGTTGTCACATCCTCTGACAGCAGCAGCCATAAATGCTTGATGTTATGTGCAAGTGAGAACATGAGGATTAGCTTTTAGCAGAGGTGCAACCGAATCTGACAAGACAGCAGCGAGCGGAGAGCAGCTAGCAGCACGACTCCCGGCGGGCGGCTGCAGCGGCGCTGAGGGCGGGGTCACGCCGCGCCGCCCACACAGGGACGTTTACACGGACTGCCACCACAGCTTAAGCTGCCGATGAATTACTTAAATCATCACAGTTCACATTTTCCAACTTGAAATATTCAGCAGCTCCCTGATAAACTCTGGCCACAGAAAACACACATGAACCCGGCGAGGTGCAAGTAAAGGCCACACAGACGCAACAGTCTCTAAATCTGGATCAGTTGGTAATTTTATCTTTTTATTGCTTCATATTTAGTTGTACTGATGTGGTACAGATTGCTAAGAAATGTGCAAAGAATTAAAATGCTTCTCATCTTAACTGTTGCCAGAAGAAGATTGTTGCTCCATCCAGTCTCAGTTTGAGCTGCTTTACAAAGAAACATATTAGAAACTTCACTTTTTATAGACAGAATACCCAGAACTGCAACTGAAGCATCTTTCAGTCGCCTTGTGGAAACACTGGCATGGAAGTTTTTTTATACGTTTTGTATTTATTTGTCGTAGTTGTATGTCATGTTTTTGTTTTTGTCAGTTTATCACCAGTTTGTTGAATCCAATAACTGCATTTCCATCACAAAATTCGTGAAAACTTTGTCTTTTGTTTCCATTAGAGTTAGAAATGCTTTATTGTCTTTGAAGCACAGTGACAGTTAAAAACTCTCAAAGGCCTTTAAGAATATTTCATTAATACTATGACATAGCACTAATATTATATAAAAATAACATAATATAGTAGAAACAGCTGGAATGTTGTATAAGAAGTGCCATTAAAGGCACATGAATAGGTTTGTTAGGTGATAAATCATTGAAATCACGCCGTGCTATCTTCCTCCCACTGCTTCCTGTGATCATGCGACTCAAATAAAGTTCTTCCATTGCAGTTTTTCAACATAAACTGATTTCAATGCAGCCCAAAAAAACCACCTCATCTTATCGCCAAAACTTATTATGGAAAAACAAGAGTTTCTGCGAAATTGATCAAATTATACAGTCAGTGGAAACGCAGCTACTTACACACCACTCTGTGTTGGCCAAGCATGTAAAAGTCCCTTCAGAAAGCATGATTAGATCAGCTCAGTGCTGCTTGGTTCCAGTGAAACCAGTGAAAACTGTTCATTAAACTCCAGTAACAGGCACTTCTGCCCAAACTGCAGGCCTGATGAGGATTTGAGAGGACAGATTGGTTGATGCAGACCTGCAGGCGAATATGTCGTGCAGTCGGACGCGCAGGACGCTGCGCTGCTAACACAGACAGGACATGTTCAGACTGAGTCACTCTGTGTTTGCCACAGTTATGTTTCTTCATCTAACAGCTGTGATGAGTGAGTAGAAAACGTCTGGATGAAGACGTGAATCTGGAGGAAGGAAAGCAGATTGTGTCCCCAGGTCAGAGCCGGCGCGCGTCTGCGTTCTCCTCAGCAGCGTTTCAAGTCAAAGCAGCCGTGCAGTCTGCAGGGCAGCAGCCGTACCCTGCAGAGATTAGACAAATTAAAGCAGCACTTAAAGTATATGGACCTGATTAGCCCCCGTAATGAAATCAGGCCTGACATGGCGGTTCTCCTTTTGCACACACTTGTATTCACTTTGCCTCTGATCTCGCTTTGCTCTCCATCTAGCCCACAGAGCTCCATTCTGAGTTGCTCACACACTTGCTCCCTCTCTCCCTCCCTCTCCTCCTCCTTTCATTTTCTCGCCCTGCAGCCATGAGCCACCTCTTCGTCTCCGACCCCCTCCGTTGTAACTCCCTTCTTCTTTTTCTCTTTTTTTTCCTGCGGTCTTCTCATTTCTGGAGTAAGTGTGCTCCCTAGTGTTGCATCCATCAGAGAGAGGAGAGAGGAAAGACTGAAATGCAGAGGGGAGGTTCAGACTTTGGCCTTTACTGACAGGAAATCAAGTTACTGTCACACTAACAGGCTCGTTTCTATGCAAAATACCAATTCTGATCAACTTTCCACAATATATCTCTATAAATACCATACACTGGATTTGTTCTCCTTTGATATGTATATTAAGAATGTGGACAAGTCTTCTACAGCAGTAAGTAATTAAATCATAAATTGTTGCATCATTAACTCTGTGCTCAACATGAAATATGAAAACTGAAAGTGACGTAATTTAAATGAAAAGCTGAAGAGTGGTCACTTCTTTTGAACTAAGGAGGAATTTGATCTGGGTCAGAACGCAGTAATCTAAAGAACGGCTGAAAGACAGAAACCAGCAGAAACAAAATGATTAAACTGCTGGTTTTTTATCAGTTCCTCCAGGATTTCATGATTGTTTTACGATTAAAACATCGAGTTTGTTTTGCTACTTCAGAAATATTTGTGAGGAATTGCACGATATTTACACTTATGTTTGTTAAATGCGACTTTCTGTTACCACATCAATCATGGACTGTAACTGGAGGCTCAGTCTGTTATACTGCCACCTGCAGGTGAGAGGAGGCATCACTTCAACTGAATGTTGATTTTTCCAAAATATTTGCAGTAAGCTCACAACATTAGCTTTAGAAAAGCCACAAAATAATATAGTCTGAAAACCTAACTCCATTCTGTAACTCAAAAAGTTTAATTTTACAATGAATTTATGAGTCGAAGCATTTTGGTTCTCTGTCTTTAAAAGTATCCCAAATCATCAACTCTCCACTACCGTGCTTGACAGTTGGCATGAGTGTAGATGTGCATCTTATCCAGGTAAAACTTGGTGAATCTTAGTGAAGCTGCCATATTTCAGGACTTTTCTTATTAGGCTGCTGAGCCTCGCGCCACCAAACTCTTCAGCATGTCACTGTGTTAACACACCTGCAGGTTCTTCAGCAGCAACAACCAAGATCCACCAGAAATGCTTCAGCGGAGTCGGTCTGGTAATGAGTGCATGCAGTTCAACCTGATGAAGTTTAATAGATATATGTACCTACATCTGGTTATACTGAATGTTTGGGCAAAGTAAATGCAAAACCTCAAAGAAAAATACTTAAAGTTTTCCAGTTCAGGAGGATTTTTCTTTAAGAATTTTGCCAAATCAAGACCAGTTGGTTTCTTTCTTTCACTCTCCCTGGAAAAAGATTTTTTTATCATAAGGGACTTCCTTGAAAAATGTAAAATGACAGTAAACTGTGGTTGAGGAGAGCAGAAAATCCTTCCAAGTGCCATTTTTAGAGCTAAAGTGGAGCACAAGCATAACTGTGCCACGTTTGCATGGAAATATGTGTTGAAGGGGGCAGCGGAGGGCAACGCGTCGTAATGCAGCCGAGACGGAGGCACCAACAGGAAGCACTAACTGCTTCTGCAAAGGCACGAACACAGCTCCACAAACCAATCTCATCCTACTTTCTCATGAATGCATTCGCACAATCATGCACACACGAGCAGCATCAGCTGCGTGAAATGACTGTGTGTCACGTTGCAATCCAACACCATTCAGACCCACAGCTGCACTTATGCTGAAAAGCAGTCTGTCGTCAAGCCTTTTTATTTGGCAGCTGTTCCAAAAAGACTCCAGTCTTATCTATTGCTTTTATATTATCAACATGCTCTTTATTTTCAACGCGCTTTAACACTTGGAGGGCTTAAAGGATAAGGGAAATAGCGTATCGGTTACTCAAGCTCTGTGAAAATGCATGTAATGCTCTCCGTAACCTCATTGTTAATAGAAACAAATCCAAGAGCCACCGCAGCCATGGCGACACATCCCATAACTTTTATGGAGTGACGGTTATTTCCATGCCGGCGCTCTGCAGCTTCCATCTCCTCTGACTTTAATTTTGACCTTTCAATAAATTCACACCCATTTCTACTGCAGCCACTGGTCAGAGAGGGAGGGAGATCTCCAACATTTTAAATTGAAAGGTTGTAATTGAAGGAGTGCCTGGAGCAGCGAGGAGAAATGATAGGATGTTCATTTTTTATCTTGATACCCCTGAGAAAGGCAGGGATAAGAAGCGTGTAAGGACATCCTGCATGGCGGATAAAAAAAGAAAACAGCAGGTCCAGTTCGCTCCATTAAAGCTACACAGAACATATGCACACAACTCAAGGTGGTCCTCTGTTGTAGTTTTCATCCACCGCAAAATTGATGGTGTTGCGGAAAGGACCGGGGGCAACTTTATTGCCTTCTGCAATTAAAAAACCCACCAATAGAGCGCCGGTCTCTCCTTCCTGTTGCCACACAGGAGTAATCTGAGGAACCAGCCTGGAGGCCGTCCTGTAACAAGCTCTCCCTGGTCACCACGTGGTGCACAACTCTGGAGGCCGCCGGCTGAAGGCCGACTGACAAACACACACCAACACATTCAGGTCTGAAACCCTGAAAGTCCACCAACCGTCTGCAGAGGTTTGATAAACTGATCATGTGACCAGCGCCACCCGGTCAGAGCTGGCACAGGTTCTCTGGACGTTCTTATGAAATGAAAAAGTTCTGCAACTCTTTGGGGATAAAATGTAACTTTGTTCAACACTGTGTCTCCACAGGGCAGAATAATACAAATCTACCAAGAGAATTATGAACAGGTATGAAATGGAAGTGTTAGAAAAAAATTACAATATACTGTGGTGAGCCATTCAAACTGCAAATTGTTTGTTTGCAAAATCTCCGTTTTGTTTTCACCAATTATTGACCAGTAATAAGTTTTCCTTCTAACATCTGCAGTTTTAAAGAAGAACAACAGGAAGTGTTTTTATCAATACCCTCCTGTGACAAAATGTATCTCCTTTCAGAATTTGGCTCTAGATGGCCCCTCGTTTGTCTGAGGTCATTTTGTGTATTTAAAATTAGACACAGATACATTTAATGTCCAAATGTCATTTAGCAAGTAGTCTTGTAATCTAGGGGTGCATTCACACCAGTCCTGTTTAATCCGCTTTAATCCAACACTAGTTTGAGTGAAAACATAATCTGACTGTCATGAAGACTAAAAACAGAAACTCTGGGCCTCCTCGGTTCGGTTGAAGTGAACTCTGAATGCACCAAGTGGACCGGAGACCGGTCCAAAAGCAGGAAGTGGACTACAGCGCAGGGCATTGTGGGTAAATACAACCAAAACAAACATGCTAGTCTAATGCTAGTGGGAAAACATTTTTACCAAAGACATAAGAGAAATCCTACAACCCCTGAAATCTGACATTTCTGTTTCCATTTCATGAAGGACGTTGCTCTCTGTGACTTCTTCAGACGTTGTTGTGTTGTTTCCTTCACTGGTTCTTGGTGCAGCGCCCCCACAGGTGAATTGGGGAACAAGTTGCTCAAAGGAATTGGTTGGTTTGACACAAGGCAGTGAGAAAGAGAAAATCAGCAGCTGGAAATGGAACAAATGTTGAACTTTGGTTCCCAATCAAACAGAATCCACCGGACCACCAGGTGTCAGCCTAAATGTTGAGGGTTTGATTCCTCCAACTTGAACTTGAAGTTGGCCAGGTTTTGGTGAATGAATGATTGAAAGTGCCTCTGTGAATGTTTAGAGTGGTTGGTATTAGAAAAGTTCCTCTCTGCATATAAATGTTCTTTAAAACTGAGAAACTTAAATGTAATGAATCAGGCTATAAACTGCAGTTTATTCTGCAGGCAGCTGGTTCTGTTTGGGCCTATATGATTGTCAGCTGGCACTCAAGAGTACTACTCCATAAAATAACTCATGAGATGCATCTTTGTGTCATTTTGTTGACCAGTTTGCTCTCTTTTTCCTGCTGTATCGGTACCGCCTCACGAGAGGAAATGTTCTCCAGAAATGGAGCCAAGAAAAGAAGGAGAGAAAGGGCAACTTCCATCGGAGAAAGGGAGAGCAAAAAGGGAAATTTTGCATAAAAAGCAAGAGGGGCACTCCAGGCAGAATGACTTGTCAATTTGATTTGCAATTACTCCCCCCACCTCTTCTGGTTCAGCCAGTGTTTGAAGTTGATTGGCCTCCTGGAGGAGAAAGTCCTGAAAGGCCCTGACTAATACTGACCTCCAGGCGAGCGCCGTTCGACCTGGGAACCCATCAGTCATGCAATCCGTCCTTGTCAGACATCAGACAACAGATGTCGCTTCCTGTTGGCTCCATCCTACCCATCAACCCTTGACCCTGCCACCACATGGACTGAAACTTATTCAGAAGCTTAAAGGAAACACACAAACGTCCCAAAGACATGAGCGTTCACGCCCACATGTTTGCATGGTGGGACAGAAACCGCACACATTCTTTGGATGTCTCTTCACAGCGAAACAGACAACCGTCCCCTTAACGCCCCTTCATCAAGCAGCTGCCTTAAAGACAAATCTAATTAACCTGCTGCAGCCAAGCCCCATAATGCAATAGAAACTTAAGCCCAGAGATCACCACTGATGGAGAACTAATGCCATCCCTGCAGCCCAGCAGATGACCAGGGTGTGTATTTAAAAGGGAAGATTTGATTATCTTGTGTTTGTAATTGGCTAATGTGTGAAATTGGAAAGAATGTGAGGCGGCGAGAGGGGATATACCGAGAGGAGCCCGTCCCCCTGCAGCTGATGCCAAACCAGAAGAACAGCAGCATGAAAAACGGCTCTATTGTTGTCAATAAGAAAGCCTGTCAACACTGTCATAAATACCAACTGTAGTGAGCCGTGGCAGCCTGATATTAATCAGAAAGAAATGTTTCTGACACCTTTTGTTTTGATTTTGTCTACAAGCGTCATGCCAACAGAAAACCCTTTGGAAGTGAAAGGGAATATTGAATGGAGGAGCTGAGAGGCAGATGGGAAATTGAATGAATTCTTACTGCCTTTTCAATCTCAACTGTCTCCAACTATTTTCTCCCCCAAGAGCCTTAATTTCCCCCAGTCAATATTAATCTCTTGGCGGTGACATTTGCAACACCGTATTTAGATTAGATTTCTTGATTTGCTTCACAATCTGCGGCGGCGGGCTGTCGTTTCACTTTTCTTTTTCTTTTACAACTTTTAGATTAAATCGCCTCTCCTGTAGCAGAGCTACAGTAGATCCGTGGTTTTCTTCATCAGCAGAGAGAAATAATAAGCTAACAGAAAGATGGAGTCAATCAAGCATGTGTCAAAAAAGAAAAGGTGCAGATTTATGTCTGGTGGCCATAATTCATTCAGCGTGAGGCGAGGCCAGGTCTCTTATAGCTGCACAGTTTAATTCAAGTTGCTCTAAATGAAGTAAGACATAGACATAACCCAGATTAAACATGAAATATACATTTGACACGCCAACAGCAGCTAAAGAGGATTGACTTTTTTCCTGCAAAAAGATTAAGATGAAATTAATTCTAATATTGGAAAGGACACAAAGTATTTGTCTTTCATTTTCCATTATTTTTGTTTCAGTTTTAATCCATAGTAAATAGGATCAAGACTTTCATTGGCTGAATAAAACGTGTCCTGTTTCCTATTGTTGGGGGAAAAAGAGCAGAAAAATGGAGAAATTTAAGATTTTGTCTTTCTTTCTTTTAATACATCACCTGTTTTTTTGTTTGTTTTGTTAAAGTATGCAATATTTATCCGCCACTTAATTCTTAGGGTCTATTTAATGAACCCTAGAGGCAATTTTCAATATTTTATGATGAGCTGCACCCTACGAAATACAAAATTATGAATTAAGTACAGCAAAGGTTGTAACATGTTATTGATTTACACATTTATATCTGTAATCTGTTACTGAAAAAGACTTAATATCATCATTACAATAAATAACATCGAGCAACAACACAGAACATTGTGTTTTTAGAAACAACTATACATTTACTGATTTTGTTTTTAAAAAAACAACATTTCTTCTCACTAATGTCGGGCTTACAGCATAATGACATCACTGTTTGTTAAATGATATTTTTCACTCTGTATTATTCCATGACACACAGTATATGTCCAGTTAAGCTTTTATGTTACAGTCTAGTGAGACAGTAAACAGGCTCTTACACAGGCATGACTGGGAAAGCGCCTGCATCAGCCTTTATCCACTGGAGGAAAATAACCCACATCGTCATAACGACAGGAAAACGCCCGTTCATCAAAATGAGCAACGGTGTAATGTTTTCGCTCATCAAGCACCACTGGCCCATTGGATGGGGACTTTATTACAGATGGCACTTTTGTGAGCAGGCCAGAGTTATGGCCATGCAATATCAGGCTGTTAGAATTAATGTACAATATCATCCAGCCGCTCTGTCTGAGCTCCGACCGTCTGGAAGCCGCAGCAGGATCCATGAGAAGGTGGTGAATAAGAATGTGA
>NW_015113973.1:171157-179074 GCF_001443285.1 Poecilia latipinna | reverse complement strand
TATATATATATATATATATATATATATATATGTAATGTAACAGTATAAAGTTTAGATCTTTGCCTTTGTTAGTGCCACGGTGTTTTTGAGGCCTTTTTCCAGGTCATGTCATCGCTTTGAGCTCTTAAATGAAACTTTCCTGCAGGAAAACCTGTTGCCTTCCTGGAGGCTGTGATGCTGCAGATGAGCTGCTGTTCTCAGGTCTGACTGCCAAACATGAGCTATGTGCAGCACAAAGAGGAGGGCTCCTTTCACGACCCTCATTAATAGTCGAAAGCGGTGGCACCATCTAATTATGAAGCTCATCCATCAAGCGTAACAAGGACCGTCATCGGTATTTAGTTGGGCATAAAAGCCGCCGGGTTCTGCTTTATATGCTAAGCGAAATGCCACAAAGAGTTTGCGAGTTCCCAATCTCTCCTCTAATGGCTTTTCCATAATTTAATGAATGATGTATTACACGGAGCCGGGAACCTTGGAGAGAAAGGGGACGAGCCGAGAGAGACAAACAGAAGTCACCGACAGTAATTTACTGGGAACTGTTGACCTGCGTGACGGACGGAGGTAGAGGACGAACAGGACAACCACGGCGTCCATCTTGAAAGATTGTAAAAATAAGTTCAAAATCAAAAAATTATCCATGAATATGATTTTTATGGGTCCAGTTATGCATGATTTGAAACCAAAGTGATAAAAAAAAGAAACAAGCATAAAGGTTTCCATGCTCATCTTGCTCACCAGTAGAAACATCAACTGCCAACCATATTTTTGAAATATGGCTACCAGATTTCCTTTATGACTTTGGCAGCCATCTTGAATTTTGTAGTGGCTAACAGAGATTATTTTTCAAAAAAGTGAACATTCTTGCATCAGCATGTGAAAGATTTTGCTGAAACATTCAATTATCTGCTGCACTAATGGTGACCCCAGCAGATCCTAATGAGCTTTTTGTGATTGGCTGTCATCTGAAAGCAAAGGCCGACTCTCCTGCTAATCAACACGTCTTAACGCCAATACCAAGCTGATGGTCCATGTAGAGCGGAGAACATGGCTGCCAGCTGAGGCCATCGCCTGGCTGCCGTTGCCATGGGCAACGCGACTGTTTTAACACTTTTCCCACTGGGATGATTAAACACCTTAAATCTCACTCAATACATGATCTGACACATGCTCAACTATTCAGACTCTTTGTCTACGCAAAGATGAGTTTGCATTGCAAAAAAATTACTTTTACAGATTTTTTCCATAAAAAACATGTAAAAAACAGCAGAAATCCACTTTAAAGACTATTTTTTTCTACACCATTTTACAAACATCTTCTGAAATGTGAAAGAAAATGCTTTTGTTCAGGTTAGACTAAATCATTTTTAACTAATAATATCTTATAAAAACTAGCAAACATACTCTAAAAACTATTTTCACCCTGTTACATTTCGCAGGTTTAAGTTGTGTGGTCTATGAATCCTTTTCTGTTAATGTTTTTATATTTGTTTAGCTGAAATATTACATAGTTTTAGAGTCAAAGTAATTTTTCTCCCACACTTTCCACAGGCTTTTCCATCAGCTGTTCTTCTACAGCCACACACAACAGCTGCATCTGTAATGAGCATCGTGAGCAAATACCCTGATGCAATTTTCTCCGAAGATGAAGCAGATTATCGGGTAAAGTCACTTCAGAATAATTACAGCATCCAGAAATGAATGAGTGAGCGTTTGGGCCGTCGCGTGCAGCAGCTGCTCCTGATCGCCGCTCGCAGCTGCAGAAACTCACGCGTGGTTCATCATAAACAACCACTAAGATTTGTGTTTGTCGGTGCCGTTCTCCTGGGCGCCGGATCATTTCGCACCACCAACACATGTGCATTGAAATTCTGTTACGGGGCCGCAATTTCTCCCTCTAATGAAGCCATTACTTTGCTTGTATCAGGTTTGGTAGTGTGAGGTTAATGGCTTCATTAGGCAACAAATCGCCACCCAGGGCTTGTGGAACGCACTTTGCCTTGACGCCTCTGCTATATTTCACCGCCTGCCATCTCTGAAAGTATTAAATTATAAGGAAAACAGATTAGAGCGGGCTAACAATGTGGAATGCTTTCATTTCCAAATGGATAGAGGGAGACGATTTGCAGTACAAAGATATTAATGATTCAGAAATACAAAGACAGGGTGTCCAAGGAATTACAGAATTGGTTTCATAGATTTATTTTGTGCCACTTTTGAGAGATTTTCACTGAGATGTTTCTCTCAGTGTCTTAAAAAATGAAAAGATGGCTTCACTTTGCTGGATAATCCATGAATTCAAGGGGAACCTGTTATGAAAAATTCACTTTTTGCATATTTTTTAACTTCAGATTGGGTCTCAACAGTCTAACTATTAAAAAAACAATAAGTTAAGTTTTTTTGGTGTCTGGAAAATGAGCCATTTGAGAAACATCACAACTGTTGACTCACATTCCATGAGTCGTTACCTAGCAACACCAGAAGCCAGCCTGTTGCCTAGCAACCCAAGAAGAACTCGAGCACGTTTGGTCAGCTGGTTTTACAGCTGTATGCTGGAAAAAACAAGTGTTTTGCTCTTGACTTACCATCCAGAAACCACTTGGTGCATTCTTGCGGGTCGTGAAGGAGGCTCCACTTTTGCTTTTCGAAGATGTACAGTTGAGTAATTGCACATCTGTTTGCCTATTTGTAGATTTTTTTTCATAGAGTTCATCTAAATTATTCTAAATAAAGTGCAGTTTGAGGAGCTGAAATACCAAGGAACAATTCTGCTTAGATCCCTTCAGACTAGTGGCAGCAGCAGTTAGCAAACACCAGGAGGAACTGTGTTTCTGCTGACCTCATCATAAAGGGAGAGTGTGAGTTCTTAAAGAGACAGAGACTAATTCCAAGACCTCAGATAAGGCTATGAAGCAAAGCCATGTTTATTTTAATCTGTTTTTGATCTGTACATCATTTTCATAACAATTGAATGCAACATTGTTACTTGATTGTGCTTTAAAATGTCTCTATGTATCTGGAAAATACATAATACTGTCCCATTAACTCTATTGGTTGGTGTTTGGAAATTAATTTTCCTTGCTTATGAGTGGCTGAGATAGTTTACTGTAGATGTTAGCTTTTGTGGTGGTGCCAAGTTGGTTTCTACTGGGCATATTAATGCATATAAAAGGTATATTTTGAGTTTGAACTGTCAAAATAGACACAAATAATAAAATATACATAGACAGGACCCAGATCAAAAGCCGAGGAGAATTAATAAGTCTTTAAAGATTTAAAAGATGCTGCTCTGACATGCACTGGCAGACTGTTGCAGAGTGCAGGAGGAGCCGCCTGAAGGCTCTTCAGCCAAAGAGCCGTGTCCGGGACGGAGGCTGGAAGATGCTGCATCTGGGTCTGGACCCAGACCAACAAACGGCCGAGAAGTGGAGCAACGCATTAATTCACAATGACTACAGTTCTGGATAACAAACTTTCTTTACAACTCCAAGCTGATCACAAATATAAAAGTCAACAACTCTCTTTGACCGCTAACAGAAGTAAAGATTCGAGGAATTGGTTAACCAGAGGTTTATGACGTGTTTAGCAGTAAATTCTGACATAATAGTTCAAAAAACATAACAGGAATCAGAGAAAACCTGAACAAAAACAACGCTAACAGAATATAAAGATGTGTTTGCAGCACCAGGAGAGACTAAATTAATCTTTTCTGCAGTCTGAGAATCTGAAGTTGAATGAAGAGAAGTAAGCAAACCTGTGCAGATTTCTCTACTGTTGTGGGTTTTATTATTTATCTTTTTCAACTCTTACAGATATTTCTGCTGATTAATCACAATCCTGATATGCATATTTTCATACATTATTTTCTCCAACTGCTTCTTCCTGCATTTTATTCTGAATTTGGTTCCTCTAGCTGGATATAAAAACATCATGGCTTCCTTCATCAATGCAGTACTGATAAAACATTCAGTTTAATGCCAAGGAGAACCCTGAATGGGGACTGATGATGTTTCCTTGAACAGGTCAGGTCTGTGGTCGGCACAAAACACATTCAAAATTATTCTTAGATAAAGAGATTGTACCTGTTTCAGGGTGTTTTGTCACTTTAAATCCAAATAAATCCCCAAATCAATGTGTTTACACTCGCACATTTTCATGTGCGAGTGTAAACACATTGAAAATGTGTAAACACATTGAATGTTTGAGCAATTATACAACTGTACATCTTTGAAAAGCAGAAGTGGAGCCTCCTGCACAACCAAGAATGCAGCAAGTGGTTTCTGGATGGAAAGTCAACAACAAAACATTTGTCTTTTCCAGCCAAACGGGCTGGAACAACGCTGGGGTTGCTAGGTAACGGGCTGAGCTCTGGGGGTGCTAGGCAACAGGTTGAGCTCCGGGTTGCTATAGTGACAGCAGAATGCGACTCAACAATTGGGATGTTTTGAAGCGGCTCATTTTCCCTGGTTGCCAACCAGAAGCGATCTGCGTCACTGAACCGCCATCTTGGTAGGAAACGCAGCGCAAAGCATAGATGAAACATGGCTTCCAGACCAACAAAAAGAAACAAAAAAAGTTTAAGACTTGTGTTTAAGTGTTTTGTTTTTCAGATTTTAGATTTATTCATTATTATTTGTATTATTGTTGAGTATTTTATGTTTTGCAAGGACCCTGTTGGAAATGAGATGCTACATCGCAAAGGGTTATCCTCAAAACAATTAAATAAAAATAATAAGTGTAATGGATTTATGTTGTTTGTAAGTTAGAGAGCTTGTTCTAAACTTGTAGTTTGTTTATTGTTGTCATAGCAACTGCCTTGACAGTTAGGGATATCTACCAACATGGATGCCAGTTAAGTGTGACATCACATGAGAACCAAGTATTTTAGCTGTTTTCAGAAGCAGTAGAAACCCAAATGGACGTTTAAAAACAAGTAAAAGGTGAATTTTTCATAACGCATCATTTTTGATGCATGTTGCAAAAGTATTCACTGAGAAATACTTTAATATTTATGACATCTAAATATCAAACCCCACTATAAAGTTCAAAAGCCTACTCATGCAATTTAAAATGCTGGTAATGAAGGACACACATGCGTTCCTCCTTCCTGCTCCGGAGTGCAGAGATTTCCTATAAGACAAGCTTCTCTCATCTGCGCTTGTTTTTCTGGAGCCGTTGGACGGGAGATAAATGGAGCGTGGAGCCATAAAAACCGTCACAGTTTCAAACGCAGCTCGTTCATTCATGCAGCAAGAACACGACTAAACAGACAGCGACTCATGGCGGACTGCGGGTTGGAAACAGGGAGGATTCCTCTGGCAGTAAAAATGAAAACAAACTGGCAGAAAGAGGCTACACTCTGTAAATAACTATAAGGCTGTTTCAGGGAGGTGAGATCTGATCTAATCATAAAGTCAAAATATCTCCTGAATTAATCCTGAATTTTGTTTAATCATATTTGTGATTGGGGAATAAATCTGAAGCTTTGGATTGATATCCAGCCCAAAGGAGCAGCTTCATAAATACAACTACTCAAAAAACATAATCAAAATGTTATGAAACTAAATTAAATTTTCTTTTTTATGTGTTTTAAATTGGTTTGGAAAGATAAAACTTTCCCCCGCATTTAATTAACAAGTCCCTGCACATTTCAAATGATTTTCTCTGAAAACTTTCACAAGAAGCAGCCAGAGAAACAGAACAATTTGTTCTGCTTAATCTTCATGTGAGATTGGAGGCAAAGATATTTTTCCATTTTCATCAGTCGGATGAAGCTGATTCTTACAGTTGGTTTTACTGTAAAACAGAAGCTTTTTCCTGTTCTTAGAGCTTTAATTAACCTTTCTTACAAAAATGTTTAACCTTTTTAGTGATGTTTAATGTTGTAAATGAAAGGAAAATTAGCTTTTTGTTATTAAAGCTTTGAAAAGTTCATTATTGTCTTGAAAATGAAGTTAAATTATAACAATGCAGCATGAACATTTAGTTTAATAAACTGGCAACAGATTATTATTATCATCATAACACAAACATCACAATGTGAAGGTAATAACTTCAGATGGATGAATAGTAAAGGTTTGCTGCTTTCCTGACTGAGATATATATGCAATTTCATTAAAACTGCTGAAACTCCTGCAAAATTAAATAAAGAAAAGATTTCTGGAAGAAATGTCATCTCTAGTAGCTCTCAATCATCTCCCACTGCAACCAGTTTGCAAAGGAATCAGTATAAAGTCATCTGCTTAATGACTGCTCTGTTGCAACTCAAACAAATACAAAAAATAAAAAATTATTGGAGTTTGTTTTATGTTAACTAGTTATAGCAGCTGTGGTGCAGTGCTAATGCTGAAAATAAAATATAAGTTCAAATTGGTTAAATGTTATCTCTGATGTTCATTTTCTGATTGGCTGCCAGTAAAATTAATCCACTTTACTCCTGAAGCTAGCATAGCGAGCTAGCATTTGCTAGCATAGAAAGCATTGCTATCAGAGCAACTATTGCAATGCTTTGCTGCCATTTGCATTTGCTTCCTATGCTAATGCTTATTTATTTACATCATCGTGGAGATCTAGAATTGGATGTTATGAGACAAAACCTGTGGTATATGAATGGAATAATTATTAAGTAATAAATAAAAAATGCTTTTCTTCACGTATTTTGTGGCGTTAATGCTCAGATGAAGCTGCTTTCTGTCCAAATCGAATTTCTCCCGCAGTCGCCTGAATGTAAGTGACTGGTGAGCAGCTCGCTGCCGAGTCCCTCGCGTTTTATTCCTTCAGCTCCCGTCTCCTCACACGAAAACAATCAGGCCATGACGGATCCACAGATGACATATTACAGGGAAAAAGCTCCAATCATTGGATAATGAAAACCAATCAATCACGTATAGGTAAGCTGGGCATGTGTGGCAACAATGAGCGCTCTTCTGGTTTCTGGCAACTCTTTGATTAATGCCTGGCCTCGCTTCGCCCGGTGTCCGGGGCTCCCATAAAACTTTACGGCCGACTGTCTGGAGACCTCATTTTCCTCCGCTTCAGTCCTCCACGCCGTCTCCGTTCGCCGGATGATGCCTCCCAGCTGACCCGGCCTGTAATGCCACTATTAATAGTGTTGCCACAGTGATTAATCACAAACCCAAAGCTCACGCCGTTGTGTGGAACAATAGTGTTTCTTTTTGAAAAAGCCCCTTTTGTTGCCCTTGATTTGACTCACATTGGCGCCGCTACGCCCCGCATTAAAAGCAATCATTGTTTCAGATCATGAAAAACTGATGGATTTCTCTTTAGAGAAAGCAAATTGAAGTGGTATTGTGCTTATGTTGCATATCATTGCACAGCCAGAGGTGACATGTGGGTTTAACAAATGAGATGAGGTGTGACAGAACAGATATTATGAAAGTTAATTTGGGCCCTGGGGGGAAGTGGATCACTGCAGCAACAGTGTCAGTGAAATAATTCAACAGGAAACTACAAAGAAAAGGAAAATCCACATTTATTGGCTCCCTGTCTGTTAATAATTCATACAGCCCCCTTAACCAACAGGACAAACTTCTGGTAAGACATCACACAGAAGACTCTTGGACCCAAAGTCCTGGATTGACTCTAGAAATGTGTGCAAAACTTTGTTGATGTAACAATACTGTAAAAAACAACAACAGAATTTCGCAATTGCAGTGTTCCCATTAACTAAGAAATGCAGTTAAAATAAGTTTGTTTGTGTGATAAGACATTAAAAAAACATCATCCTCATTTCCACTTCCTGTCGTCGTCTTTGTCGTTTCTGCCAGTAGTAACATCCGGTTGTTGATCATGTGACTCGTGTGATGTGAAAAGTGTTTCCAACGAACACAAACACATAATTTACAACTAGAACTTTTGATGGATCCACAGAAAATGCTCGTTGATATGTGGAAGCAA
>NW_015113973.1:163711-165239 GCF_001443285.1 Poecilia latipinna | reverse complement strand
GGATGGATGGATGGATGGATTAATTTTTAGAAAAAAAAAATTGGTTTTTCAAAGTTCCATTAAGCAAAATTATTTTTGGAAATCCAATTTGTGCAATTTTAAATGCAGCTAGTGATGCTCTCTACTAGATTTAGGTCTAAACACATGGACTGTGCAGTAGAGCAACACAAACACCAGACTTCACGCTGGACGGCTGCAACACAGAGGAGAGCTTGTTGTTGATCCTTGTTGTTATGAACTTAGACCATAACACATAACAGTCATGCCAAGCGGGGTCTGATACACCCCCAGCGTCCCACACAAGGGTTAATACTGTTATAAATAATAATTTACAGTTCTGTATAGTAAGGTCACAGATTATTATGGCCATCAAAATCTGTGATCCTGGCTATTTGAGGGTTAATGGAAACAGAAATGTACTAATTAATTTTTTACAGATTTTCAACAGTTTTGCGTACATTTGAACCGCAGGTTGTAACTCTGCCTGGTGAAACTTTTTATTTGGTGGATTCCTGTTGCTTTCAGTGCAGCGGAGGCATCGACTGAATGTGGTGTTTAATCAGATTTAGATGCAGAGCTGAGCTGAATAATGTTTACCTTTTTCAGTGTTAAGGTTTGTAAAAATATTAAATATTTGCCTTATCTTCTTACAAATCCAATGAGCCATGGAGTGTTGTAGCCTCTATCTTTAAGCATCGCTGCACTCAAGTTAATCCATTTTGTTAAAGAAAAAGTAGATTTGTTTAGATCTGATGCACACTGCTGTAAACTGCCTCTCTGTGTTGTCATTCTTAAGATCCAGCAGGAAGGAGTTGGGAGATCTGATGGGAATCCCCCTTAAAACTGTGGGTGGGTGTCGGTCAGATGTTCGTCTCTGCAGGGACTGAAGGTCCAAACGCTGTTTAACTTCATGCAGCATCTGGTCGGTGCTGTAAACAGGATTAATGCGGTACTTAAAGATCCTGCTGCCATTTACTCATCCAGACTGATGATGAACTGGGGTAAATGTATGCATGTCAACTGTATTTTAATTGAGCTCTTAATATTTTGTGTTTTATTGTCTTTTGTCGGAACCCAGGTCTCCTAAATCAAGTATTAGCTGACAGTGAATTTCAGCAAAGGAAAGAAGAAACAAAGTGTGAAGAAGCAGATTGAGATCAGATTCATCATAAGCAATGATGTAAACTCTAAAGGTTGAACAGGTTTCAGAACGACACCTCCATCCATCCGTCATCCATCCGTCATCTATCCGTCATCCATCCATCCATCCATCCGTCATCCATCGGTCGGTCCATCCATCCATCCATCGGTCCATCCATCCATCCATCCATCCACCCATCCATCCATCCACCCATCCTCTCATCCATCCATCCATCCATCCATCCACCCATCCATCCATCCATCCATCCATCTACCCATCCATCTACCCATCCATCTACCCATCCATCCATCCATCCATCCATCCATCCATCCATACATCCATCAATCCATCCATCCATCCAACCATCACCACATCTATCCCTCCATC
>NW_015113973.1:156380-159417 GCF_001443285.1 Poecilia latipinna | reverse complement strand
ACATTTGCTAGCTAAGCTAACTAGCCAAACTCTACGATTTATTTGCAAGGTTTAGTGCATTTCTGTCATGGTACATGTCTGAAATTTAACTCATAATGGCCTCAAAAATGTCCTTAATAAACCTTAAATTTGAGTTAAAACCTGCAGCTAGCTAGCTTTGAAAATGTGTAAAGAAGCTAGCTAGCTTTAAAAATGTGTAAAGAAGCTAGCTAGCTTTAAAAATGTGTAAAGAAGCTAGCTAGCTTTAAAAATGTGTAAAGAAGCTAGCTAGCTTTAAAAATATGTAAAGAAGCTAGCTAGCTTTGCCCTTCTTCTTTAGTACATTTCTGATGTGATACAGGTTTTAAATTTAATTCATAATGCTCTTAAAAGGTCTTAAAATGTCTTACATTTGTATTAATGTTCACATTTGACACACGCCCACAAACACATGGGAATTAAAACTTAATCAGAGATACGTGAAATCAATGCTGGCAGCTCTCAGTGCCAAACGTCCCAGACTCATTTAGAGGTTCAAGAGAAATTTGTTTGAAGTGTCTTTTCAGAAAAATTGCATTTTATCCCTGAGCACTTAGAATGGACAAATATAAAATAATTGAAATTGTGAGCATAGATCTCTGAGATGGCTCTTTATTGCTTTCTTTCTGCTCTACAGAGGCCACAAAAAGCACACACAAGCAAAGCCTGGATTAGTTGGTAATGGCTGGCATCAATATGGCTCTAATGTCGTTTCATGATGCATCCTGATCGTTTCTGGCCAGGCAAAGAGCGCTCCCCAGCTCGCTTTAATGACTCGCATGTCAGGAAAACAAATGTTATTACTCAGCGTTATTAAATATTGCTTTTATTCCTGTGACAGCAGAGAGTCGGGCGCAGTCAGCTGGTTTCTAACGTATTTCTCCGCACCAAATCAAAACAGGCTGATTTTATTTCCGGTGATAAAAATACATGACAGTTTAAAGTATATGAAACTTATAGATTTATTTGTTTTAATTAGTGGCGGGTACTTAAATAATAACTCAGCTTTGCAAAACTTGGTCATTAGTGAGATATTTTTACAAAATTTAGTTATTCTCTCTGCAGCAGATCAGGCTGACTTTATTCTATCACATAAAAACAACACAATGAGGATTAAAATAAAATAAATTAATAAGCCAGCAGTAAAACCCACAGAACACAATCACCACTATAACTTTGTTTGGGTCACTCTAGCAAAAAATAATAAAAACAACATAAAAAGTCCAGGAAGTTTTTGAGTAATGGAGAGTAGTTTTATGTAGCTGCTTTTCCAACCAGCTGCTAGCAGGGCGAACGCTAGAAAGATGTTTTCATCTAAAATGCAAAATGTATAGTTGTACAGATTTAATTACTAATCAGAATATGTTGTTTTTGAGTCTGTATACTTTAGTTAATGATTAATCAGTAACAAAATCAGTCGACGATTATTTCAGTAATCAATTAATCGTGATTAACTGTTTCAGCCCTACATGAGGTTGTTTTAAGTCAATAATTCCTTAAAGCTGCAGTATCCAACTTTTATATAAATATATTTTTTTCTTTTACAAATTTGTTTAAACTCATTATGCTGTGACTGTATGGAATGAGACATATAATCAGGAAAAAAAACTGAGATTGTCATTTCCCAATGCTCAAAGCGCTAACTAGAAACAACCAATCAGAGTCAGGAGGCAGGGCTTAGCGCTGTCAATCACCCTCCATATAGCACGCTGTAAATGCTAAGGCTAGTTAGCATAGCTGCCAACGGTGGCGGATAAACATTTTTCCTGTAACTGTAAGTTGTTTCTCAGCCACTAGCACATTTAGCAATGTGTTCATGAGGATGATTGACAGCGCTAAGTCCCTCCTCCTGGCTCTGATTGGTTGTTTTTTGTTGGGAGCAGTGCAGATATGTAAAAAAACAAAAACTTTCTTTTAATTATAAAAGTTTCATACTGCAGCTTTAATATTGATAAAAAAAAGAACTCCAATGGCAGATAACTTCACCTATAACACGGGAAAAATGTGAAATAAGTTTTTAGTGGCACTTTTACTGACCTAGTTTTATAACTTCAATGAAAAGTGGTTGAAAAAACTCCTAAATTTAGGAAAACAACAATATGCAATAAGAATCAGACTCTAATCTTGCACTGCGGCCTCATTATAACTTTATTCAGTATAAAATATTAGCAACATAAGAATAAATCATGTCGTCATTATAAAAGTGGACAATAGGAAGGTAAATTTGCTCTAATTGCTGCTCACTTTTTCTCGGCGCTCGCAGCAGTCAGAAGGTCACCGCTGTCATTCGTTACAGCAGATGCATTAAAGCCTTTGGAAACTTGTCTGACAACCAGTTATTAAAATGGACGCGGTTCCTCTGAGAGCAGCCGAGGATTTTGGGTAATGAGGGAAATGGGCCCACAGTGTCCTCCAGCTCAACTCATCCTCCGCCGGAGATGGATGGCTGTCTGCGTAACGAGTCGTTGAGGAGCAGCGTCTCAGTCTGCCCTTCGCTCTGCTGCACGGCTCGTCCTGGAGAAACGCCACAGAACCTGGAGGCGTCATTATCATTATTTATGCCCCATTCAAATGCCCATGTTGAGTTTTCATGTTTCTGTGTCTTCATGCCAAAAGAAAAGAGACGGATTCCTTCGTAGATCTGAACAAGATAAAATCTTAAAGATTCTCTTTGAGCTCAGAGTCACTGAAATATTTCTCTGCCATGGAAACTGGGGCAGAAACACATCAGTGGGGAAAGTTCTGCTCCAACTATTTCTTTAAAGCCGTCGTTCTGCTTTGATTCTGTCAGGATGCAGCAGAAAGGAGAAGAAGAAGAAGGAAATGTGTCATTTCAGAAGGTCAGAAGGTCAAAGGGCAGCGTCACTCATTCCTACCACTACCAGAGCTATTATACTTCACCAGTTAGTTACATTTACTCAGTTATATTTACTTTAGTAACTTTCCTTTAAGTACTTTTGGAGTATCTTGTTTTTACCTTTACTTGAGTAATTGTATTATGAAGTATCTCTCCTCTTAA
>NW_015113973.1:150597-152324 GCF_001443285.1 Poecilia latipinna | reverse complement strand
GGCAAAAGTTGGGAAAAAACACCAGAACCAATAATTCAATATTTTTTTTTTAAATTTTGTCTTCTGTTGAGTATTCATTATCCAATCAATGTAAACATAATCACAATCTATGACTTTTTGAATTCTGCACATAAAAATGAACAAAACTGTGGAAACACTAAAACTACTACTGCAAGCAATAAAAACTAAGCACTATTTAACTAACAAAAACATATTCTGAAACTAGTTAAAATTAACTGAATTAGACAAAAAGTCACAGTGAAATAAAGTTAAACTGAAAAACCCAAAACTATTATAGTCCCGGTAAACAGTCTTTGCCCCTTCAAAACAAGAGCATGAATTTAAACGGACAAATACCGGAAGAACTTTATTCAACTGAAAGTTTACAAAACAGCCACGTAAAATATCGTTTAGACTTTCTCTGAAAAAAAAAAAAGTTATTTAGGGGAAGCTAAGTGCGCTAAGCATTTTTAAAGTTAGCAAAAGCGATAAATTAGCTCTGCTATTAGCGTGTTAGCAGCATTTAAGCTCCTATAGTTAATTATTTGTTGCCTGATTCTTCAGTTTCATTCCCTAAACAAAAACCAAACATGAGTTAAATGTCCACACCTCACACTGTTAGCTGTTACTAAACAAATGCTTAAATATTTCTGGTTATATTGTGTTTATCTAATAAAGTCTCTGCAGGCCTGGTTATCAAAACGTTGTTAACATTATGCATTTATTATTATTATTGCACTACAAGGGGTAAAAAATGTGCTGCCAAACATAGTTTTTATTTTTGAGCACAAGCAGCAGCACCATTTTTTCCAGCATAGCTGTTATTTTGCAGTTCCAGCTGATTAGCTTCTTCTGGCAGCGCTAACTGCAGCATCCGTCATGCTGCGGGCTGAAACTGGGTTAAGTCAAACCATAAAATAAAACAAAAAATCATTTGCTTTAACGAACCTCACACCTCTTATTAATGTACTTCCCAATTTACATATCGGAATCATTGCTCATTCATCATAGTGAAACGCTGATATTCCCAGCAGTTTAGCTTTTCTCCATCCTCATTTGTTTCTTGCAGCTTAATAAAGAATCTAAGTGCTGTCTTTCTGACAGTTTTAAAACACTTAAGAACTCAAAAACGTTTTCTAAACCCAAAGGAATGTTTTTAACCTACAAACTTCCAGAAATTCATGTGAAAGCTGCAAAAGAAGGACGAGTTAAACGAAATTATTCATAATTAGATTTTTTCCCAGCTTTTTACAGATTCTCAGCTCATAACAAATTTTTTTAGAGGCATGCTACAAGCTAATTACTACGAGACTTTACACTGTTTTTGCTACTTTCATCCAATAAAAACACAAAATACAAAAAAATACACCTTCATTTCTCTAGATCATGAAGAAATTGAGTTTAAAATGTGACATTTCTCATTTCAACTGAGTTGATTCTGACTTATTTTAAGTGAGGCAAAGATTCACAGTCATAGATCAAGAAAATAAAAGACTATTTGGAACCAAACTGACAAAATATTATTCAAATACTAATAAAAGTGTGTTTTTCATGCATTAATCTTTAAAAACCGTGACCTACATGCCATTCTATTAACAAAGTTGGCGGAACTCTGCTGGGGTTGCTAGGTGATGCTGAGCTGGGCTGGGGTTGCTAGGTGATGGCTGGGCTGGGCTGGGGTTGCTAGGTGATGGCTGGGCTGGGCTGGGCTGGGCTGGGGTTGCTAG
>NW_015113973.1:140696-146987 GCF_001443285.1 Poecilia latipinna | reverse complement strand
AACGGTTTGTTTTTTTTAAAGCGGTTGGACTGTTTCTAGAAGCAGTAGAAAAACAAACATATTTACAAAAACGTCTAAAAAGTGAATTTTGCATATTAGGAAACAAAAACATTGGATGGGTTCTTTTGAGCGATAAAATTTTAACGTTACTACTTTTCTGATCATGTTAAAAAACAAAACAAAAATTATTACTTATTTTATAGGTAACTTTATGGTTGTGACATAAATATTGCCTTGAAAAACATTATCATTTTTATTTTTAAAAAGTGTGTTATATCACTAAACTGCACAAAGTAACTGCATTTAATCACATTTTCTAATTTACTGATATTTATTAACGTTCATTTGTAGTATCAACAAATAAATTTGATTACACTCGTATTGTTGATGTAAAAACAGCATAAACATTTTGTTTTCTAGTTTGCAATATTTTTCTGTTGTGATTTTACAGTTTTTATGTAAATTTCATAATAATTTTTAGTGCAAGAAGAAACGTTATAACTAAATTAACATGAATAGTAATACAGTGGATGTAAGTATACTTTACTACTGTTCTTCTTTTGTATACATTTTTCTTTGTTTTCTTTTATTACACTACGTTCAATGAAGTCAAACTCAACATGCTGACATCTTTATTTCTTCCCTTCGCTGTCAACATGGTGTCAGCCATTCCCACTCCGTTAGCTGGTGGAACAATGTGGCGTTCGCGGGCTGTCAGCTGCACATGGACGCGTGAGCGTGATGAAGTACGTGTTTATTAAAGCGCATGTAAGATGAGGTACAGTAAATATGCCACAGACGGCGTGGTGATGGAAGGCGGCGGTGAGCAGGGAGCGACGTTAATGCTGCTTTATGTGCTCGTTTGGCCGTTTGGTTCCAGTTTCATCAATCCTTACTGTCCTTTCAGAAGACTTACAGCGGTGTGAACAATTCAACGCTTCATTCATATTCAGGGGATTTGCTGCCAGCTGGATACTGACCACATTTAATGTGAATTATTTGAATTCTGATTCAATGAACAGAGCAAAAACTAAATATATGAAAGGCTAAAACAGAACTTTCAGTGATTAAGATTATATTTCATAAAATAAATTACAAATTTAAGAAATTATTGACTTGAAAGAAGCTCTTATATCTTGTAGGGCTGAAACAATTTAGATTAATCATGATGAATCGAAATAATCGTCAACTAATTTAGTCATTGATTAATTGTTAACTGGAGTGTAAAGACTCAAAAACAGGCGATTTGCTGACAGAACATTACAGCCAGTGCAGTAATTAAACAAAACTGTACAAAGAATAAATAAATAAACATCTTTGTCTATAAATATGTTCCAAAATATGTCCAATTATTGATCCGTCAATCCAAAAAGAGTCAATAGATTAGCCTTGAATATTTAACATTCTTGTTTTAATAGCACTGCATATTTGTAAATACCAAATAAAAGCAATATTTAAAACGCAGAAATTAAATATGCTGCCGAAAAAAGCCCAAAGCAACAATTTATGGTGATTTTAAACCCTTAAGAATAGTAAAGGGTCTTTTTATTTGGATGTTTTCTGTGCAGTTTTCAGTATAAAACAATAAATGAGTTTGTCCAAATTCAAACAAACCAAACAAAACCATCATTCTTTGATAATCCGAGTTGAGACAGAACTTCTTAAGAGATATTTTCTTTTTGAATCCGTCAGAATAATTTGGATTAATTTAGCTTTACTCTATGTAACGTCTGCGCTAGTTTGACGCCAATAAGCTTACCGGAAGTTGCCGTTGTTACCGGAACAGCCGTCCTCCACTGCGAAGAGAGAAGCGCCGAGCCGAACAAGGGGGCCGTTAATGTTGTAATTCAATAAGCGTCGCCAACTCGGACTGAACCGCTTCTTTCACTTTCTCCGCTGGCAGTGTTAAAACTACAGGCAGACTACAAATCCAAAACGGCGCAGGAAATCGACGTCATCGATCAGGACGTGGCATTCTCTTCGCTGATTGGCCGGTTAGAAATTCTACCGGGGGAATCCCAAACGAAGCGCTGACGGTAGATTTTTTCAGTTTTTGTTGTTGTTTTTATAAGTTCCAAAATCAATTAACATTTAAAAAATAAATATGTTGTTGTTGTCGTTATTAGTTTTGCTTTTTAGTGAAATTTAAATAATTAATGACTGAATTTATGGTCACAACATTTATAAATATGATTCCTTACTGAGGCGACTGGAACCATTAGGAGTTAAATGCTGACTCAGCTCATGTGATGAATCTCAGAAAATTCTCTAAAGCTGAAAAATAAAAAGCTTTGAACAAGTTTGAGAAAGTGGATGTAGAAACTTCCGGAGCGGAGAGGGATTTCTGAGTGCTCTTCAAAAGGAACTATTATGCGGCGCGGAAACCGAATCAGGGTTTTGTTCCCGTCTGAAGTGTGTCAGAGTGGCTGATTTTAATATTTGGTTACCTGAGTTTGTTAGATATGAGACGCTGGCTGAAAAAAGCCTCTCTGTTCCCCACCGCTGAGGCCTTTTCTCTTTCGTTTGGAGTGTTTGTCGCTGCCACTTCCGACTCCCTGAGGTTACCGCCTTCCCAGTCTCGGCGAACCCCGCTGGTATGTTGTGTAAAAACACAAACAATAAAACGCCACAGATCCTTCAGAGCTTCTGGAGACTGCGACACTCGCCTTTGTTGTGAATATAAAGCTACCTTTATGGCACAAAAAGTAAAAAACATACTGCTAGCAGACTATCCAAAAACCTGAGATTTTTCTCTGTTTTTGTCAGGGGATGGAAAAAAGCAAAAGAAAGAGGATTTATGACACTGACATGAAAGTGAAGTTTTTGTAGCATGCTGACAAACAAATGGTTTGTGAATGAACTGAGTGAAGAACGAAGACGGGAGACGGAGGACAAGCTGAGTTACAGCTCCGACTTCAGTACTGACGTTTCTCACACAACAAAACCGAGACACTCTGGAGCTGCTGATATGTTTAATATTTAATTTTATACTTTATCAGAGTAATAGGGTCATTGATTTTAGATAAAGGAAGAAAAAAGGAGCAAATTTCTGCAAAAAATTGAGAAATTTGTAGTTTAATTTCAAGATGGAAACAAAAGTGAGCAGAATATCCAAAACGTAAACTGAAGTTAGAGTAGAAATACCTCAAGTAGCCGTCCAACAAGTTACTCAGGTACCAAGTAACTGATCATATCATCAATCACTAAATATTTAAAATATTATGGTCCATCATCAGATGGACCGAAATATAAAGTTAAGTGGGAATTTTAGTATTTTAAGGACCAAAATGACAATAATTCACATAAGTAACAAAAAATATGTACAAAAAGGTTTTTTTCTTTCAATAAAAAAACAGATGAAACTTTAACAAAATCTGCAGGTGTGTGTCTGTGTGTTGGTGAATTTTTGTTTAAAACATGTTTGTTTTTCATTCAGTGGGTAGAAAATCCAGAAATTTTATTCAAGTAAGAGCAGAAATAGTTTGAAATAAAATTACTCAAGTAAAAGTAATTGAGTAAATGTCATTAGTTGTAAAGTTGGAAATTTGCAAGAAAATAAACAATTAAACCACCTTCCCTTCATTTTCTTTTAAATGTATCATTTTTTGTGTTTGTCGTTGCCTCTTGGCCTGGACTCCTTTGCAAAAGATGTTTTTAATCTCAGTTGGTTTTTATTGTGGTAAAATAACAATTAAAAATGTGCATCTCATAATTTAACCACATCAATCGAGAGGATTAATGTTGTAGCTCCTGCTAACTAGCTGCTAACATACATAGTTAGCAGGTGTGTTAGCTACTTATCAGCAGCTGGATGGACAAAGTTTGTACTTTTCTGTGGAGATGAGGGTCTAAAATTTCATTCCTAATTGTGTTTAAAGACATTAAAAAGTTTTAAATTTGAGTTAGTGAAATCTAAAAAACTCCAATGTATGTATCCAGTTTATGTTAGCATATGGAAACAGGTAGCAGTAGTTGAGACTTCTACTAATTAGCTGCTAATATACTATTGCTAGCCAGATAGCTTTTCTGTGTCTATCATGGGTAATTTATCAACAATTAAATGGAAAAAGTCAGTACAAGTCTGGGTAAATCCAGGCCTCAAATTTCACCCATCGTGGTTTTAAAAGGTCTTAAAAAGTCTTAAATTTGAGTTGGCGAAACCTAAAGAAACAATGCATGTATCCAGTTGAGTTGTGCAGATGGAAGTGGCATAAATTGGATTTTTTGGGGGTAAAAAGATTGGAAATGAGTCGTTCAGACTGCAGTGAACCAGTTCATATGGATCGTAAATCAGATTCAGTTTGCGTTTAGCTGCTGTGTGAACTTAGCTTCAGTGAAAAAGCAGCAGCACATGAGGTGACATCATTCTGCTTTTAGAACCTTTCTCAGGAATTCAGGGGTAAAATCCAGGAAAACTCGTGTTACGGCTGCACAGTTTGCAGAATCTGAGCTGTTTGAGGTGAAGTGAAACACCTGTGTCCTATTTGAACCGGACATGTACTCAGTCACGTCGATATACGGAACAACATTAGCATTTTAAAGAAAACTCTCGCTTTCTGTCCTACTTTTACATCCATTTGCTTTCTTGCTTCTTCTTAGATTATTTGAAAACAAACAAGTGTTAGTTTATCGAAATGCTTTCAAGAAACAGTTAAAAGCCAGGCTGAAGATATTTTGTGGTTTTCTTCGTCTTATTCTGTCCGCTCTTTGTCGGAGCTTCGTTCACTCCAGGAGCCAAAATCATTCCCTCTCACTCTCTTTGTGTGTTTTTCCTTTGTGTGTTTTCTTTCCTTCCTCTAATTTACAGCCACTTTCTGTGCACATTTAGTCGTTAGCGAAACGCCTCTCGTGGTGCATTCAGGTTCCCTCTCATCAGGCTTTGCTCATACGATAACCTTTATTGGCTTTTTATGGCAAAGACGTTTTAGTGCAAAGCTTCAGTGAAGGTTGTGTGAATGAAGGGGAAGAAATGTGATTGATTACAGAGTGTGTGAGAAGGACCCCCTTTGTGGAAGTGGCTCCTCTGCCTCTCTTTGAGTTAGTTTACTTCCTCTCACATGAAAGATCATCTTTCAGATTTTTATTCAGCAGGAGGTTTTCTGTGAACATCAACACTATGGAGCCAAAGAAAGGTCATAATTACAGCATTTTTCTAAAAAACTATTTGAAACTGAATGTCAGATGAAATCTGAAAAACAAAAATGTGTTCAAGGTAAGAGTAATTTAAAAATTTTTATTTATGTCTTAAGAGTTTTTTTATATTTTGAATAGTTTTTCTTAACTTCAGTTTTTAGATTAAACTTAATTTTGTCAAATTCAAATATTCAGGAGCAGTAATTTGCATATTAGCTAAATATTTAGCTACATATTTATGCCAATATGCAAATTACTGCTAACTAAATAACTTAGTATTTAACAAACTAAATAGTAAGCTATTTAGCTAACAAACCAACTCAATTGTTTATTTATAAAGTTAACTAGATAGCTTGCTACTTAGCAAGATAACTAGTTTGCTATTTAATTAGCTTAAAAAACTAAATATTTAGTTTAAAACTGTGGGATTTATTAAATTACTGAATAAGATGGTGAAAATATGACTTTGAAAGATGAACCCTCATTTTCTCTTCTGATTTTTGACAGTGTAACTTTACAAACAGAACACCACCAAATTCATTTAAACACCTGGAAGTATTAGATTTAAAAGGATTTTCTCCTGACAGGAAATGAGACTCGTGTCTCTTTCAGGGATTTTAATGACAGTGTTTGCCGTGAAGCTGCTGTTTGCCGCCACAGACGGGCATCTGTGCATGTTTGGGAGCCAATTTTTACACCTGGAGTTTATGTCTCAACTGAGCTGATAGAGAGAAAATGTTCCAGCAGTCCTTCCCAACAACATCAACAAAAACATTTAAGAGCTGCTGAAGGTGAATTTCTCTTTTAGAGTCCGGAAGATAAAAACGCTTCTTCTGTTCACCTGCAGAGGGCGCCGTGGCTCTGCTGTTAAGCTCCGCCGCTCCTACAAACATAATGATTTTAAGTGATTCACTGCGGCCCAAATTATGCTCCGTGTTCATGTCACAGAAATGAATGTTAATACTGTGAGACGACTGTGTTCCCATGACAATAAAAACAATATTTCCCCCCTTCAGCGTTTCTGCACATCCCTGAACTTCCACAGATCGGCTGCAGTCCATAAAGCATCTCATGTTCTGCAGTTGGATCCACTTAACTGCATTTATGGTCATTAAATCATCACTTTTGTTCATTCAGCTCTCTGGCGTGACGTCAAGC
>NW_015113973.1:134077-138247 GCF_001443285.1 Poecilia latipinna | reverse complement strand
GTAGGAACGAGTCTGTCATTGGGGGGGACGCATATCGGAAACCTGACAGATCAGTAAATATCTAAAGCAGAAATGTCAAACTACTTATGCCATCAACACATCAGTAATGCGTTACTCTAATCTGACCCTTGTTTCAGTAACAAGTATTCTAACATGTTACTATTTACAATCCAATAATCAGATTAAAGTTATGCATAGTATAATGACCGTCATTCCAGGATGAACACTCACTTTAGCATTTGCCTCACAACTAGCAAGCTAAATACTCTGGTAGCACAGACAGGCTAACAGATTTGATATAAATTGACTGGTAATTGAACTGGTTCTACCTCTTTCTAAAACCAAAGTAGAAAACAGCTCATAAAATAAGACTCAGCAGTTTTAAACTCAATACAGCAATTTGACCAACAAAAATAAAATCTAAACAAGTTTTGTTATTCTTGAACATCTCTCTACATCAGTGCAACAGTTTGATCAACTAAATAAATAAAAATTATACTTTTCACGTCTAACAGACACCTTAGCTCCTCACTGTTAACTCAGTCTCACTTTCCTGCATTCAGTAACTTACCAAAGATCCATTAAAAACACTGAGGCAAAAAGACTAAATGTTTTTTCTCCTGTCATTTTCAGCCGCAAACATTTAACTAAAATATCTACAGATATGTGTTTCTGTCTCTGCCTCCCTCTGACTCTGGAGCCTGATGTTCCTGCATGGATTCATGGATTCACAACAGACACTTTAGTAATGTACAGTGTCAGAATGTGAACTAAATATAAAAAGTATGTTTTTATCATACAGAATGAGAATTTAAACAACTTAATTTTCAGATGCATGCATTATTGTTCATCTCAACTCTATTTACTGTGTAGCAAAAATTTTCATTAATTTATTTTTAAACCTCTCCTCAAGCACTTTTTTATTGTCTCCTAACCATTAACCTTATGGTGTGGAAATAATGAAAAAAATATTGAAACGTTGAAAGAAATCAACCTGACATCAGTCTCCTCCTGTTCTCCTTTCTGGTTTTATTAAAATTAATATAATTTTTATATCTTCACACTCTGAAACTCCACCTGGCTCTCTTATGTCTTCCCTGACCTGCTCCTCTCATAATAAAATAGTTTATTTAAAAATTAAAAACAGTTAATACATATTTCAATAAACTAAATGAAGACCTCACCAGAGCTTCTTCACCTTTCTTCAACATCATTCTAGCACTGCTGTTCTCCTAAATATATAATATAATATAATATAATATAATATAATATAATATAATATGTAAATACATGTTAAGTGGTCGAGTATGATCAGGTGTTGCTCACTTTAAATAATAAAAAGGCTAATTTCGCTGCTGTTTCAGTCTCATTCTAAATCATTGTGACTAGACTAGCTAACTTTTAAACAAAGTTATCAGTAAAATTTTGGACATGTGACTATCCCAGAATTAAAACGGCTTAACCTAAAAGATTTAGTTCTATATATGAAAGTAAACTGACAACAAGATGTTATAACCGAGCGATATTCATAGCAAAATTCCTGACAGACAGTTTACCTCCTTCAAACGGAGTTTCTGACTCCGTCTGCTGCTGCCTTTACTCTGAGCCGTTCAGAGGGGGGAGGGGCAGGAAGCGCTCCGCTGAATGCGCTGTTGTGCGCCTTCAAAATAAAAGCACGCGAGTGGAAGATTTTAAAATTCTTCGCAACTGCGGTGAAATTATTGGGGGGGACGAATGTGACTCTCTCCAATATTGGGGGGGACATGTCCCCCCGTACTCCCCGCTTCCTACGCCTATGTAAACATGTCATAACACCTGTCATGAACATCAATTATTATTAACCAATAAATCAATGATTTATTGGTTAATGTCAAGTTGTCATAACAAAGACATTTTGAATAATGTCAACTTTGTATTAAAAGTGTCATAATTTACCGAATGACGCTTTATGACAACAGTCATAAATATTCATGAAGGCTTATTGATGTTCATGAGGTGTTATGTCATGTTTATGAAAGTGTCATGTCAGTCTTATTCAACCCCCTTCAAATAAAGTGTTACCAATTTTCCCATGAACATGTGCATTACACAAGAATCATGTTATGCATGTTATACTGTTATGCATTGTTTTATTCATAATCATGGTAACCTTAAAATTTTCCACTACACTGTCTTTTCCTTTCTGAATCACCATGGCGTAGTCTGTCAACAAACTGCATTAAAAATATAAATGTGAATTTTGTCAAGTCTCTTGGCATTGATCTCCAACAATTATAATTTACAGTTCTTGTTGTCAAAAGTTTAGGCATAGTCTTCAACAGAATCTCTCTCCAGACTACACTGTTGTATTGAAAACATGTCTAGTCAATTTGACTGTCTTATCCAAACAAAATGTGCCTCAGAACCTATTATCCATGGCCACTGATGCAGATATTTAATTTTGAGAGATGAACTAAGGATTTTTACAAAGAAATTTGCTCATGCAAACAAATGCTGTTTTGCTGTTTGTATAAATTGTTCTGAGAAGTGCACTTACTGGTTTGTAAATGTCAAATACACCATACTGACTGGGAAAAACTGTAACAGCATAAATTTTCTTAACTATCTTTTTGCCTGTATGAAAAGTGTAAACATTTAGGTTTTCATTTCCGTAACTCTTCAGGAATTGGAATTTATATAAATGGCTGAAGACAACTTATTGGCCTTCATGACACCCAGACAAATGGTGAGTATCTTTTTCATGAAATGTTCAAAACAGATTTGGTTTATAAGTTTTAAATTTGATTTGTGTATTGAAATTTGGATTTAAAATTGTTTAACGTGTTACAAGGGTTCCCTGTTTTCCTTCATAAAATTCAACATGGCTGTGGGGTGGAATCCAGACAACATAACACAAACTGCTCCAGGCACCATCAAAACGTCTTTAGAAATCCTTACGTTTGTTTTTATGTCTATGTTTTGAGTTGTACAAGTGGTTTTTACAAAATTTTTAATGTTTATATTTCAGTTTTATTTGTGAAGGGCCACCTACTTGCAAGGCCTAGTATTTTCCAACTAAGCTCATGGCTCAGTAGCTCAGATACATGTGATGAAACTAGGTTTGACAGACGTATTTAAAAAAAAAAAACTGTTTATACTGATGGGGAGAGGCATATTTCCCATTGCCATGTTACTTCTGCTTTTAAAAATGGGAGTGTTATGTATTTTCCTGGAATTGTTCCATTTTATGCAACTGTTACTTTCAGTTATTATGAAATTGCTACATACATCAAAATTAACTTAAAAGAATTTTGACTTCATCATAGGGTGCGGTGCGTTCACACTGTAGCCTGAAGTGACTCAATTCCAATTTTTTGGCAATTCTGATTTTTTTGCCGGGACATTCAAACTGCCAGTAAATGCGACCTGTATGCATTCTGCAGTGTAAACGGGCAAACGATCTGAAAGTGTCCCGCATGCGTAGTAGAGGGCGCAATAGCGTCGGCGTTCTCAGTGTTCTGCCAACCGCCATAAAAAGAAGAAGTGCTCAGTGTTTACGGATGTAAACATGGAGGCCAATTGTGGAGCATAGCTTATATATTTGAAGTTGTTGTCCAGCCGGAGCAGCATATTAACAACTTAATCCATATATAGTCCGTCTTGGATGTTGTTTTTCTTCCCACTTGCGCTTATCAGGACGCAGAATAGTGAGATTTGTTGAGAAACGGTGACGTTCAGTTCGGATGAATGCGACCTGGACATTAGGTCACATTTGAATCGGATACGTATCGGATATGGGTCACATTCGAAAAAGAATCCGACCTGTCCTGTTCACACTGCCATGAAAAGATCGGATACAGGTCGCATTACGTCAAAAAAATCGGAATTAAGTCACTTCAGGCTGCAGTGTGAACGCACCCATAGACACCTGCAAATGACACCTTAAAATTGGCCTTTGTCTCTTTGAGTACCTCCCAGCCTTTCCGACTCTCTACCTTTTGCTCGTCACCACAACAATGCCTCTCCTTGCTGCCCATTAATGGCATTTATAGCTGTTCTTTGGAGCTCAGCAGACATGCAGTTCCACTAGGTGTTTGATTGCTGCCGCTAGTCTGGTGGAGATGCACGAGAGAGGGGTGCTGTGTGGGGCGGGGGCTCAGCTGAGGACTGCTGCTCCAAGATGAAGCTTTG
>NW_015113973.1:75362-132716 GCF_001443285.1 Poecilia latipinna | reverse complement strand
CGTCAAGCTAATCAGACTGGAGGAAAAAAATTCATCTGAAACCGACAGCTTATGAAAAATGTGAGTTTTGTTCTTCACTTCAGCAGAGAGTTGTTTAAAAACCTCCTAAATGAAACAGCAGTTTGTTCCCATGTCAAAAATATCCCAGTGGGCAGAAAGCATCTCCAGTAGCAGTCAGTCTTGCAGTGAATCTGAAGACGCCTCTGACTGAAGTAGAAATGAGAGTTTCATGATATGCTAATAGCTACATTTCCAGGCTGCAAACTCGATATTCCACAGTATCCTATGCTAATCCACCTCAAAACACCTTGTTACCATGGTTACAATCATTACAGCCAATGAATATGGGGGTTAAGGACGAATAATATGACCAAATGCATTTAAATCTGGGCTTTTATTGTGAAATCTGAGCTTTTTAGAACAATAGTTAGAGAATCACAAACACAATGAGAAATGTCCAAATAAAAATAATAAACCAGACACTGACAATATTGATGTTAATGTATTGCAATCTACAAAGTAAAGTAAATAATTTTATACATAAATTGGTCAAATAAAACAATATTTACCTTTTGTTGCATTTGGTTTCAATAAGAATGTAATTTTTTTATGTAAAAGTTACATACTGCATCTCTAATTATTTATTTCTTCCATAAATTGGGAGAAAGGAAATGATCCATGCAAAATAAAGTAATTATTAGTGAAAACTTCATATGTCAACTTGGAGTTGCCAGAAAACCAGAAAATGTTATATTTTTTAAAACATATATTTGCGATCTTAGAGGAGAAGCTCATCTCAACATGTAAAAAATAAATGAAAACAGTGTCGTTAATGTCACAGGGCCCAACATGTTTTCACAACACTGGATTTTCCTTTTCCAGCAGCCATTATGCAGCGGTAGCTTGTAAAGAAGTGGGTGGAGCTTCAATTGGGTTGCCAGGTCTGGGGCTGGACTGGGGGATACCCAAACATGCAAACTTGAATTTTGCATAATGGAGCTTTAACTAAAATCCCCAAAAATAATTAGAAAACAATTGTTCAAAAATAAAAGGTCAAACCACGCGGTGGAGTTTTTTCCTCATTCGGCAGAGCAGCAGGAGTTTGTTCTCACACGGCTCTCTAGGAAACTCAGCTTCCCTCTAATGCATTTCTGTTTGTGTGAGTAGCAACACGAGGCGAGCAGAGAGCCTCGCTCCGTCCTCCCTGCAGGACGGCTGTATTCTTCTTTAAGGTGCCGGCTGAATTTCACTCTATTTCTGGCTGTTTTTTCCTGCTCGGTCCCTTTGGAGCGTTCAGAATCAAACAAAGTGCCGCCGCGGCCCGCTGCGTCTCAGCCAGGACCGCATGCAGGGAAACATGCGGTATTACCGTCCCAAACTCATGACTCAAACAGGAAGGAGTTTAGCGACAGAAACCTGAAGAAACTCAGTTAATCACAAGATAAATTCAATCATTTGCAGGATTGATCTTTTTTTTTTCTCTCTCTCTTTTTACTGGATGACTAAAGTTTTCAATCTGGTGATTTGGCCTTTTTTTTTTTTTTGAAGGACCAAATTTCATAAGTTTTATTTGTTTTTTTGTTTATTTATTTTGGATATTTAAAATGTCTTCCAGTTCCAGTGTTGCATGTTTGTGAGGATTTAGAGTTTATTGATCTTTGAAGATGTGTTCTTGCATTATTATGACATAATTACCATTAAATGGTCTCAAAACAACAATGTTATTGTTTATTACAATAAACAATAATGGCTCCTTGTAGCAAAATGTTACTGGTTTCTCAATTGGTAACTGTATGAAGTTTATATGAAGTAAAGCTCTTTGAACGGCCTTGTTGCTGAAATGTGCTGTACAAATAAACATGATTGATTGATTGATTGATTAATTGGTTGATTGAATAAGGTCTAGGACAATGTATCGTCCATTGAAACTTGGATTAACAGGGATTAAGGTTTAATCCCCTTTAATCCAACTCCAGTCCAGTTTCGTTTGTGCAGGTGTGAACGCTAATCGGACCAAAGATTCAAACTCTGGTCCGACTAAAAACCTCAATCTCGGTTCGGTTGAAGTGAACTCTGGTTCGGTTTGTATATGTGAACGCCAAGCGGATCAGAGACTGCTCCAAAAGCAGGAAGTGGACTAGAGCGCAGGGCATTCTGGGTAAATACAACCATAACAAACATGGTAGCCTGACGCTAGCAGGAGAAATGACTTATGACAAAACAGAAACTCTGACTCCACTCCATCTTTGCTTCCACTTTGAAGATTGTTGCGCTCGCTCGGTTTCTTCTTCAGAGTTTTTGTTCCTCCAGTGGTTCTTGATGCGGCGCCCCCTCTGACTGGCTCCTTATTCACATCAGACCAATTTCAACTCGTCTCAAAGACGTGAAGCTAAATGTGGATGAAAAGAAGCAGGAAACAGGCGGCTGCCCACAATAGGCACAACTTAGGATCTACGTCACAACTGGACCATTTCACACGTTTATTATAATACTTCAGCGCATTTTTCCTACTTAAAATATTTTTCTTTGCAGTGAAAAGTCCTGGCATTATTCTGAAAATACTGCGGTCCAAAACTCCAGCATGATTAAAATTCCAGGATTGATTGGGGTCGCCGTTTGATGCGCTAATCCTCGTCCTTCAGACGACTTCCCTTAAATTGGAAAATACTCAACCTAGCTGTATTTTTGCCTCGGCTCCACTGAATTATCTCCCAACAGCTGCTGCCTCTCTTCAGCTGTCCCATCATTTCATCCATACTTGCTCTTTCCTTGGGCATATGAAGGTCAGGTGAAGGTAACGCTCGGGATTATGGGAGCTCAGTTACCGGCCGCTCTGCCCGCCGTGAAAGAGGGAAGTTAATGGCTCGGAGAGTGGAGGGAGGTCTCCAGTCTTCCTGCCGCAGGCTATGAAAAGGGACGCCTTTTATTGCAGATTGACCCTCACGAGCTGCCGTTGAGGCCTCTCTCCGGCATCGCCTGGATTTACAGTTAATGTTCCAGCGTTAATGAAGCTGCTACGGGCCACTGGCTGCCTCTGCCCAATGTCATGTAGAAGCGTCCGTCCCCTTGTTTACCATCGCAGGTCTGCTCAGGTCATCAGGACTCGTAAACTCGCGCCGTGCGTCAGACCTCACACGGCGCCGGGTCTGATGGCCGACAGGAAGTGGAAAGAGAAAGACGAGGAGAACTGAGGATCCACAGCTGGAACGGCTGGAAGCACAAAAAGTGGCAACAAAATACTCACCTGTTTAGAGATCAGGATACTTTCGGCTGACTCAGCTCTAGTCTAATCTGGGAAAACTAAAATGATTTCATGTGTTTTGACCTTAATCCAAAGGTCAAAACACTTGTTGGATGTAAAGTCTGCTTTATACCCACTAAAAATGATTATTTATATAAAACAAAGTGGAGCTTTGAGAAAACCCTGTGCTTGTATTTATTGTGAACATGGGAAACCTGAGATTTCTGGTGTTTTTATACCTGATAATCTGGTAGATTCGGTTCGATTGGGGACCAAAATTACAACATTTGTTAGATTTTCAGCTTCTGTTTCTCACTGAACCAAACCAACCAAACCAACCTGTTCCCCTCCAGACCTGTGGGGGCGCTGTGCCAGGAGTCACTGCAGGAAACGACATGAAACCTCAACCTGTCGTTTTATATTTATTGTTCAGTTTTAGGGTTTTCTTACTGTCAGCTTGTAATAAATGAATTTCAATCTGTTTGTTTTTAATGCTGCTCATTCCTACGATGCCAAACCTGTTTTTATTCCTAGACTGACTAGGTGGCGCTGCTGACTCATCTCACTTTCTGTCCACTTATATGAATAGTAGCAGCAACTGGCTGCTCAAAGGGACTCCAGCAGAGTTTGGGTTCTCATTAGGGGTTCAGCTGCTCAGTGGAAAATAATAATTAAACTTATTTTGAGTGGATTTCCTCAGATTGCTGTGATAATGATAAAAACAAAACAGAGTCCGGATCAGTAAAACTGTGTGGTTGTAGATAATATTGCTGTGTGGGTTGTGTCGGTACCAGATGAGCAGAGAGTCAGTCGGTCTGCAGACAGGAAGTGATTCCCTGAAGCAGGAAGTTGACTTCAAACCGGCCGCACCGTCCCAGAGCCTCAGCAGTCGGCCCTCCTGGCGCTGAGCTGCTTTATTACAGCGAGCGAGAGCAGAGTGATTGGCTTCATTTCAAAGTCTGACCTGCTGCACCGGGTGAGGCCAGGGGGCGCTATGCAGCCACATCCATATCTCCTACAGCAGGGGGGTCAAACTCCAGTCCTCCGCTGTCCTGCAGGTTTTAGATGTGCCACAGGTACAAAACACTGGAATGAAACGGCTTCATTACCTCCTCCCTGTGTAGATCAGTTCTCCAGAGCCACCTGATTATTCTGTTCAGGTGGTGCAGCAGAGGCTCATCTAAAGGTTGCAGGGCCGCGGCCCCTGAGGACTGGAGTCTGACACCTGTGAGCTAACAGCTCAAGTTTTTACCTGACCTTTGTTGTTTGAATGTTTTTGGTTTTATTGATTCAAGTCTTTGCTCTTGCATTTTATTCCTCACTAAATTGATCAGGATCAGGGACTTTAATGATCCACATGGATCATTATAGATCTATGTGGATCATTATACATCTATGTGGATCATTATAGATCTATGTGGATCATTATAGATCTATGTGGATCATTATAGATCCACATGGATCATTATAGATCCACATGGATCATTATAGATCCACATGGATCATTATAGATCTATGTGGATCATTATAGATCCACATTGATCTATAATGATCCATTTTGATCTAAATTTTGAGGTCTGAGATGTAATCTGATGTAATCAGACAGTAACAAGATAAAAAGTGATTTGATTTGATCAATGAAATAATATTTAAGCCCTGTTGTCTTGACGGTTCTGTTTATCCGCCCCTCTAAACTCTACCAGGCCACATAATAAACTACGGCGGGCCGGATTCGGCCCCCAGGCCTCGAGTTTGACACAATAGAGGGACGCTCACAATAAATGCAGTAATTGTCGACATTTCTTTTTATGATAAGTTTGATTTATTATTTAAATAAATTTCCATCAATTATGTTAAAAAACTAAATTTGATATTATTGGAAACTTTATTTTTACTATTTTCTGAACTATTTGTTCCAAAGAGCATCAATAAACGTGGAAATGTGATTCCACATATTAGTGAGTTTGTGCAGGTTTGTGATATAAATCCTGAATAAGTCAAATTAAATGATCAGTATTTGTGTCTGTGATTGCTGTGCCATTTGTTCACACCATAAAGAAACACAATCATTTGTTTTTTTAAATATTTTTTTTTAAATTATCACAAAAGTACCACAAAATATTTATAAAATTCTCAGTCCAAATCGCCCAGCCTGCTTGTTAGTGTTAATATAATTGAGTTTTATAACAGTAAATATCTAAACGGATTTCATCTCTAAGGTTTTGGTAAAATAGAGACTTTTTGATGCTTTTTCAGGTTGAACTCCAGTTTAAATAACGATTCTGACAGCGTAACATAACAAAGTGACAGTAATCAGTTCACCAAGCGAAACGAGAACCAAACATGTAAACTGACGTCCCGACCAGAGGAGCTGCAGCAGCTGACACGTGTTACAAGGCGAGGATAAAAACCCAATCTCCGTGTGATTCCTGCCTGGTCCGGGTCCCGGGGGAACTGGAGCGGTTCCCAGCAGCAGAACATCTGCATAACAAAGGAGGCAAAGTGACAACAGATTACAGCGGATTCCTCCACAGAGAAAATGACTGAAAGGCTGATTAAAAGAAGAAAAAATCGATATTTCCACAGGAGCGTGAACGCAGCCGGACCCGAGAGGCGAAGAGGCCGCGGCGCCGTCTCTGGCTTCCAGGAAGTGATGGCGCTTTAATGCGGTGGGAGGTGAGGATGCCAGATATCCCAGCACCATTATTTAGCACTACATTACATCCCATCTCATCCCTATTAGCAGGTGCAGATGGTGCTCCTTGTGCCATTTAAAAGCGCTCACAGCTGGCGAACCTGAACCAGAACAAGCCTGGACCCCGGCCATCCGCAGAGCGGCAGATGGGGGAAGGTGAGTCCTTCAAGGAGCCTGAACATCTCCTGTTCAACAGTCAGTGCTTTTATACTTTCTACTACTTTTAAAGATCATGACCTTCATTCTTTTAGTCTACAAGGGTTTACTTACAAGTTAATCCAAAAGCAGAAGCTTTTATCACAAAAAACACTGACATTTAAAGGGCAGTATTATGCATTTTCCAGGCACATATTACCATTTTATATTATAATGAAGTAACTACGTTACCTTCATTTGTTAAAAAATGCTCTATATATGAAACACGACTTTAAAAAAAATTATTTCCTGATTTAACATCTAGAAATTGGGCCTCTGTCTCTTTAAGAAACTCCTGCTCTTTCTGATGCTCCGCCTCCAGGAAGTCATCCCAACATGGCTCCTCTATTAACCCTTTAACAACATTTCTGCCAGCACCGAACTGAGAAGTAGCTCCTATAATGAGCTCAGCAGATGCTAATTGCTTCTGGCTAGTCTGAAGGAGCTGAGTGTGAAGCTCTGAAGCTGAAACTTCAGCTCAGAGGAGGAGCTGCGTCTGGAAGGCGGGGCTAGGTCCATCCAGGCGTTTTGCACAGCTGAATGGTTACTATGGAGAGCAAAGGATTTATCAAACATGAATAAAATAATCAAAGCAACACTCCAGCTTTGTTTCTGATGAGGGAGCTCTGAGTGAAATGTTGTCTGATGGTCAGAAGTTTGTTGCTTTTTGGCGCTCAGACGGGATATTTCTCTTCAACTTTTCCACTTCAACTATCCGGTTTTTGTATTCGGTATGCAAACATCAGTGGTATCTCCTGTTCATGCTGTTTTCAGACAGGAACAGGATCAAAGGAAATTTGCGACTTTTGTCAGAAATGGTTAAAACTAAAATTCTCACAGCAACTAGAACAGCTGAGTCTAGGTGCAATTTGGAGGTGTGTGCGCTTCTTTTCAGTCAGGACTCTCAATCCAGCAGACAGCCAAGCACATTCATGCCAACATCGTTGTTCAGGGAGGCAGCCGTTTGCAGAAAAGTGCAGCACTAGCTCTGTGGTAGGTTCGTAAAAGAAGCAGGGAGGAAGTGGGATCCACCGCAGGAAGTGGCGTGACAGAAAGGTGAGCATGAATAGTATTTGGGAGCCTTGAGATTTTGCTGCTTGTCATTTTCCTTTTCCCTCAACAAATTCCTGCAAATATGAAATATGGGGAGAATCTTTTCTCAAGGGGAAGTTATTTGAAATTACCCAGCATGCTCCGACCCGATGTCAGTCACGGCTTGTGGCGCCATGTCCAGCCTGTCCCTCTGCAGCAGCCTGCCAACGTTCCGTCTCCAGGCAACGCTCCGCGGCCGCCTGTCATTTTGGATCAATGGGCCCACCTGCACACCCACCTGTCCTCAGGCTCGTCACACAGAGGAGGAGAGATGAAGAACTCATCTCAGGTGGCTGATGACCTGCTTCTGGATGAAAAGACGCCTCTGAATGGCCTGAATTACCGCCATGAGATTGAAGCTCACCAACCTGGGAGAGGCTTTGTGTGCAGAGACACTCCAGGTAAAATGGCTGTTACTTCCGTTTATAAGTCTGTGCACTGCGGTGACAAACACACATCTTATTCTTACTATTTGTAGACTGAATGCAAACTTTATTATTGCTGTGAAAAAAGGAGCCGTCGCTTTCAGCTTCGCCACTCGCTGAGTTCTGATTAACTGCTCTCAGTAATGACTGGACACAGACAGCACATCTCATTTGTTCCATCTGGATTCATCCACTTTATGACAGATGATTGACACCCCAGGCTCATCTTAACAGAGTGGAAACACTTAATATCTCCTAACTGACAGCTAATGTGCACATCAGTCCAGGAATCATATTCATGAATGCATCAATGACCTCCAAATAGACTCATTATGCTTTGTACTGTCGATCGACTCTGTTAGCTCAGGAAGCCAACACACCACTACTTAACTGAGATCAGACATGGGCTCAGTTTTTTTATTTTCATCACAAAATCCACAGAGTTGCTTCATGATACCAACCAAAGCTGAGTTTTAGCCAATCAAGGTCTTTGATAAAATGATTCACTTCCTATTGGGAGCTGTTTGTAAAAATACAGTGAAGAATTAGCAGCAATAATTTGGTTGAAAAAAAAATTCACCATGTAACAGTTTCAAAGCAAATATTTAATTATGTAAAGCTTTAGCTAACCAGCTATATATTTAACTTGCTAAATATTTAGCTCCAAGCTAAATATTTTGTTAGGAAACTAAATATTTTGCTTGATAATTAATTAAGCACTTTGAAGCAAACTCTGGTCTGCCTACAAACCTCGGTCTCAGTTCGGTTGCAGTGAACTCTGGTGCTGTTTGAACGCATATGTGAACGCCAAGCAGACCGTAGACCGCTCCAAAAGCAGGAAGTGGACTACAGCGCAAAGCATTCTGGGTAAATACAAACAAAACAAACATGCTAGACCAGCAGTAGTCTAGCACTAGCTAGACTAGCACGTTTGTTTGCTAGTTTTAGACCATCACTAAAATCTGACCCCACTCCATCTTTGTTTACATTTTGTGAAGAAGGAAGTTGCTCTCAGTGTCTTCAGAGGTTTTTGTGTCGTTTCCTTCAGTGGTTCTTGGTGCAGCGCCCCCACAGGCTGGGAGGGGAACAGGTTTTTCAAGCTTGGATTGGCAATAACTGAACACAGGAGTAAATGTTCTGGCTGCCCAGCAACATTTTAGTCTGGATTAAAAGTATTATGCATTTAAATGTATTTAAGTTAATTTCTGCTAATGCTAAGAGGGATTTTGTTTGCATCCCAAAACGACTGAGGGTTGTTTCTGTTCTGCTTAAGACAACATAAAATGTCTCGTCTCATGGACTTTCCCATTACAGGAATATGCAGTGAGACTGTGATTAGTGATGCATAATGTGGGTTGTCCTCTGGGAATTTCTAGTTTGTTCAGTCCAATTAGCAGGGTTAGCTATTCTGCCTGAGCGATGTATTGAGTCGTCGTCTCTTGTGCCATAGTTCTACAAGCTGCTGCTGGGGACAAATTGATGTGATTCTATGCAATTTGCTCATCATTACATCTTTACTTAAATTATTCAAATTTACTTCTTTTTTTTTAACTGTTGGAGCGAAGTCCCAGCTGGCTTCAATGAAAGACCAAATGAAAGGAAGTCAAAGTCAAAGAGCATGCAAAAGGATGAAGAGTGAAATATTCATAGGTCACATGTCGCTGCCGCGCTTGTAAGTGTGTTTTCATGGCGGATCTGTTTAGAAATAGTTTCTGCAAATGCCTCAGAACGGAATCTGAAAGGAAACCAGCCAACAGGGAAAATCCTTAATTAGCACACTTTGTCAGCGTCCAAGCTGTGCTCATACTGAATTCAGGCCAACGTCAGCGAACAGCACAGTACATATTGATTCTGTAGATCACAAAGACTGCGCTTGTGTGACCGTTTTATGAAATGCCGTGGCGCTCTCCAGCCCGACCCCGCGCGCTCACGCTCCCATCTTGATTTAGGTTCCTCCATGCTAATTTAAATATTTACCAGGCGCCCCACTAACATCCACAGTCCTCCACCCTTCATTTGCATTCTGATGCGGAGGCCAGTGGGGCAGAGCGACTTTGGAATAAAGCGGTGTGTCATCAGCGTTTGCTCGCTCAGAGCTGAAATTAGCGGGGACCTTTTGGCTCCGGCTCGAGCGGCACAAGTGCCTCTCTTAAATTGGCCGTGAGGGATCGCGAAACCCCCGGGACGACCAAACGGGCCGGCTCATGTTCTGAATGGGCAATGGTACAAAATCCCTTCAGCGGCCAAAGTTAAGCAGCAAGACTTGGGATTGTTTGTTACATGGTGGTAATATCAGAGCTACAGCTGCAGTAGTAGTGTTCAAAGTTTTACTTTGTGTTAATAATTTGCTGCAGGTCAGAACATTTATTTCAGGAAATGATGAAGACGAGCAAATGGAGCATTTTTGTACTTCCATCTGGGCTTCTATTGCTTCTATAAACAGCCCAAACACTTAAAAAAAGGACCCCCAGACATTTTTTATGCAGTAAAAAGTTTTTGGTGTTTGGAAAATGAGCCAATTTAAAAACATTTGGAGTGTAACATCACAAAGTCAGCAGGAACTGCCCGTTACCTAGCAACCCCAGCAGAGTTCCATTCCGTTACCTAGCAACCCAAGCAGAGCAGTAGCATGTTTGGTCAGCTGGTTTTACTGCTGTACAATGGCTGCTGGAGAAACAAAGTGCTTTGTTGTTGACTTTCCATCCATAAACTACTTACTACATTCTTGTTGGTTGCATAGAAGGCTCCACTTCTGCTTTTCAAAGAGTACGGTTTTGAAAGGAGCTCAAAATAGGCAGAATTGACCAGACTGAAATCTCCTGTGAATCTTTGCATGTGAAGAAAAATTAATGCTTTATTTTAATGAACTAACAGAAACTGAAATTGACAAAATGTTTTTGCTAATGGGAATCACTAAAAACGGTAATTGAATGGGAAAAACTATAACTAACTGGAACTATACCATGCTTTTGTAAAACAAAGTAAAACATACTGGAAATATAGATATAATATGCTTTATTTTTATGTTAATGAATACATTTATTTGCCTATCAATCTGATGTCAAATTGATTTTTTTCACATAAACAGTAAAACTAGTGCAGAACAGCGACAGCAAAAACTGTGATGAGTCGGTTGTTGTTCAACAATAATTTAATCCAATTTTAAAGTTTTCATTACCCAATCAATGTTCACATATTCAACACTTTGACTTTTTTAGTTGTTTTCAACTAAAACTACCACTAGAACTAATAAAAACTAACAAATGCACTCTGAAAACTAACATTAACCAACTGAATTAGAAAAAAATAAAACTAAACTACAACGAAAAACCCAAACTATTACAACAATTAGTTTTAACATGTTTTGAGACATTTTCTGGATTTTATTCCATTTTTTCCAGAGTTAAGTTTAGGCTCTAAATCCAGATGCAAACAGCAGGAAGAGTGAGACGCATAAAGGCAGTGTGAGTCGACGGGGTCAGCTCGGAGTCTCTGACACGTTCATATTGATGAATATTTTGTGGCCTGGAGGATTTCCAGCAGAGCGAGGCATCCGGCCAGTCGGCTAAGCTGCTCGGATTACTTTAAGGCACTGACATAAACATTCTGCTGCGCTTCCCATGCAGTCGCCTTTGAGCCTGATGCAGAGAGACAGCGACACTGAGGATACCGCGGGAACCCGGGCAGAGGTCTGAATAAACAAACAGCTGCTTGGAGCTGTGAGCGCCGTGTCAGCAGACCAAACACGCGACTTCTTCACACCGAGACAAATGCCATGACTTCCCAATTCAGGGGACAAGCTAAGAGTTTATTCGCTCCTTTATTGTTGTCCCTTATATTAAATAGACAGAATGCACAACTAAAGAGCTGCTGGATAATAATAATAAAAAGAGAGTCATTTTCTTTCAAAGAGTCTGGATTTCTAACTGAAGTGTCCTCGTTCGCGCTTAAGCTTAAAAATCACATTAAAGAGGAAAACCTTGGACACATAAATTTACATTTAAAGTTTGTTTACCCTTTTAAAATATAAACCCAACATGCAGTTTTCAATCGTTAAAGGGGATCTATTATGCAAAACTCACTTTCTCTCATTTTTCTACTTTCATTTGTATCTCAGCTGTTTATAAAAACAACCGAGCACTAAAAAACCCACCAGACAATTTTTGGTGTCTGGAAAACGAGCCGTTTTGAAAGTCTCCAGATTATTGAGTCATACTGCGTCGTTACCTGGCAACCCCAGTCGAGTTCCGCCCATTACCTAGCAACAAAAGCTGAGCTCCAGCATGTTTGGTCAGCTGGTTTTACTGCTGTACAAAGTGTTTTAATGACTTTCCATCCAGAAACCAGATGGATGGAAAGTCATCCAACTGCTTGTTGAGCTAGATTAAATAGATTTACAGCAACAAAATTTAACAGCAACATATATTTTTTAAACAAATACAAGACATTTTAAAACCTTAAATGTAGATACGTTCATTTAAGACTTTAAGGATACATAGACTCTCTATATCATTTTTGTGGTAATTTAATCATTTGTGGCAATAAATAAAATTTATTTGATTAGAAAATGTCAGCAACAAGGCAAAAAACTTTACATCAAAAAACAAACAAGCGAGTATTTTCATTCTTTAAATTAAAATGTTAAGCTTTATTATCATTTTAATTAGTACAAATATTAATATTTATTTAATATGTATGTATAAAGTACAATTTTCAATATTTAATATTTTACCAAAATATTAAGTACATATTAAATAAAATTCTCATTTATGTTACTGTAAGAGAGAAAACAAAACATTTTATAGACCAACAAAATAGAAAATAATTGTCCCAAAATGTTGATTCACAATGATATTTTTAATTTGGGCGGAAAAGCTGAGGATTCTGGACGGAGGGGTGGGAACGTCCAGCAGCTGAAGCCATATTTTATTTTCATATGTAACTGACGGAGACGCTGGTGTATAAATAGAAAGCAGCAGTTTGTGGCTCTCAGCTTGTCAAACTGCCAACCATTGAACGCCAATCAAGTCTTCTGTCTTCCTGCTGCTTCCATCTGCTTCCTTAAGAGCACTTTAGAAAAGTTACATGTCCAACCTTAATAAAATCTGCATTTTACACACAAACAGCTTCTGTTGTGTTTGTTTACAGACGTCTTCATTTCCTTATTGATGTTTAGCATCATATTGACTGAATATGGCAGCGATGGAGAGCTGGATGCGGTCCAGGCGTTAGCCGGGCTTCGCATCGACAGCGGAGACCATAAACAGACGACAAAACAAAACAACGCAGATTCAGGCTTCATCTGCGTCTATATGAAGAGGAACAGCTGATATCAGGTTTATGTGGTTAGTTTATCAGATCTGAAGCTGATTTAGTTTAAAAAGAAGAAAAAAAATTATTGTGTGTTTGTGTCTCATCTAGGGAGGCTTATTAGAGCCACTGTAGAAAGAAAAATCAGTCGTAAATTTCCACCAAAAACTCAGACATTTTGAGATTATTCTCAGAAATTTTCTAGTAAAAACATGGAAAGTTCAGAGATCAAAAAATGGAAAATTTATGAGGAAAAAAACAAAAATTTTGAAATTGAACTCAGAAAATTTCTAGAATAAATGTGAAAATTTCTGAGTAAAAAAAACTTGTGAATTTGGGAGAAACTGAGATTAATTTTTAGATTAATCTCAATTTAAAAAAAAAAACATGAAAATTTATTAGCTCTGAGAATCAAGTTTGAGAAAAAAACTCACATTTGAAATGGATTTCAGAAACTTTCTAGAAAAAATTGAAATTTCTTAGCACCAAAAGTAAAAAAAAAATATGAGAAAACACATTTTGAAATTAATTTAAAAAGTTTCATAGAACTTTAAAAAAAATAAAAAATTCTGAGCTCAAAATGCAAATTTGTGAGGAAAAAAAACGGTGAAATTTTGAGCTCAATCTCAGAAACTGTTCCTCCTTCGGTTGCCCAAAACCTCGAATTCATGGAGAAGGTAAAATTATTCAGTATCCATATATTTATGCATTTATTCATACAAATATCAAAGTTGTGATTGTGACAGTCAAATTGCAGTGATATTCTCTTATTTCCACTAAACCAAAGTTTGACCGTAACAAACGTAATAAAGCCATGCAACCCGGAAATGAAAACGCCACATCCTGCGAACCGACAGGTGTTTTTATCACTTCTATTAACGATCATCTGCAGCTTCAGCGCCTCTTGAACTGCCAGGAAATAAACAATGATTTCTCTGGTGACTGACAAGAAATCATGTCTGCATCTCCACGTTATCTCTGCACCGCTTCCATCCAGCAGACCGTTTGTTTTTGCAGGGCAGACGTTTGGCTTTTGGTGCAGGTTTGTGTTGTGGTCAGAGGAGCGATAAGAGAAAACGCAAATGCAAAACCAGAAAGATAAATCAGCAAAGACTGAACTTTAATAAACTAACAGATAAGACGAAACAAAGCGGAGAAAAAACTTTAAATCACTGAATAATCACAATACAGGGAAGGAACTGAGAGAAAACACAAAGATAACGCAATAATTTAAATAAATATATCCCTGGAATCATGATGGTTAAGAACATAAAGTTAACAACAAGAAAGTAAATCAGATCTGATGAACGAACATGAAACCGAGTGTCGATGGAAAAGCAGGAAAAAATGGAAACAAATGAAGAATCTGAAATAATGATGAAAATAATATGCTAATTGTTACAATGCAACAACAGCAAAAAATGAACAGCAAATTCAAATCAGACTAAATTAGTAAAACATAACAAAAACAGAAAGCTTCATTAAACCAGACAACATAAGTTTAATAAGAGCTTCAGTCCGTTTGTGTTTTTATCCAGAACGAATTACAAATGAAGAAATAACTCAGTTAATATCAAGGCTAACAATAAGACACTTAAAGACAATGCAGAGAACGGAGACTGCTCCAAAAGCAGGAAGTGGACTTCAGTGCAGGGCATTCTGGGTAAATACAACCAAAACAAACATGTTAGCTTAGCGCTAGCAGGAGAAATGGCTCGTGTTTTTTTTTTTACCAAAGACAAAAGAGAAATCCTCCAACCCCTAAAATCTAACACCACTTTTTTTTTGCAAACATTTCATGAATGAGGAGGTTGCGCTGGGTCGTTTCCTTCAGTGGTTCTTGGTGCAGCGCCCCCACAGGCGAGGAGGGGAACAGGTTTGGTTGCTTTGACTCAGAGCAGAGACAGAACCACAGCAGCTGAAAGTGGAGCAAATGTTGCATTTTTGGTCCCAAATTGAACCGAATGCAGCCTTAAGAAACTCCTGCTGAGATTTAAAGTTTTCTACTTTCAGCTCAGGCTGTTTGGTGGAGCTGCCACTCATAGACACTCGTTTGATTTCTAAGACCTGCTGACTTTTTAAAAACCTTTGAAATCCTGATTAGACCCTGTCAGTATGAACATCCGGAGCAACATGTGCTCTGTAGAGGCTGTTTATTGGCCTGAGCAGCGTGGAGACGCGAAGCGGCGCCGCGGCCGACATGGCTGCTGTGTTTCTATTCTGGGATCCTAAAGTCAGCCTGTTTTCAGGAACAAATGGCAGCTTTGTTGACTGCAGTCAGTCTGAGTGGCTTCCATCACTGCGGCACAGTAACGGCGTTTCGCTGCAGATTCATGAGCGCAGCATGAAGCTGCTCAGGACTTTGTAAAAGCCAAGAGCAACACTTCATGTTTTCTTCATATTCCAGGAAATCAGAGCTAAGATTGTTGCAATACGTCAATTTATTAGATAAATTACAACTTTCCATTTGGATGAGTTATCATTTTTCTCTTTTCTCCATTTCTAAGAAAAACAGGATGATAAAAGTCTTCAGTCTGCTGCTGTTTCAGTCACTTTTTGCAGGACAGTTTTGTTTACATGTCTTCTAGTTTCAGTGTTAAATGTCTGAAAATGCGTTCGTTCCGTTATATTACTTCAAAATAGTGACAACAATAGCTGGACCACATGGAAAAATGGAGTTTACTGCCTGATTCAGGTGATATCTGAAGATTTCTGCTCCGTTTGTGCTCTGTGCGGAGCCTTGTGATCAGGACATAACGACCCCTAATCAGACGGATAAATCAGCCATGATATGAGAGCGGCGCGCGAATGTTAATCCGTTCAGTCAGAAGCAGGCATGTTAATGTGGGCTGAGTGAAGCCGGCCACATCTGATTACGTCTAATCACCCCTGATCTCGCAGGTCTCCACGCAAACACAAAGAACAGGATTAAACACTCCCATTATTTACCATAAAACACGCCTCGACCCCCAGGACACCAATGTGGAAAATTGAGACTAAAAATGATCATCAGAGACAAACTCAGCCTCTTCTTATCTTCCTTTAGGCTCCAAAATCAAGATTAATGATGTGCGTTATTTGGTGGAACAACGGCGGCGCTTCAGAAACACTCCCTCCTTCCTCCACAGGAACTTCACTAGCTAGCTGCTATTCGAAGTGACACTCAATTAGCTGCGCGGCGGCCTGGGAGCTCTGAGTAATTGGCTGCTTTTGTGCCTTTGAGCATATATGTAAAAAGTAACTACAATGGAAATCTTTCTGTTGAGTTTGCAAACATTTAAGTTTCAGTCAAAGGGGATCAATTGTTCAAAATTCAGATTTTGCCTGTTTTTGTTCTTCCTTATGGGATTTTACTGTTTCTAAAAAAAAACTTGCTCCACTTGCCTAGCAACCCCAGTGGAGTTCCGCCTTGTTGCCTAGCAACCCAAGTGAAGTTCCAGAACGTTTGGTCAACTGGTTTAGTCAAATAAATATAACTGAATAGAAAAAAATATTAATGATTAGATTATAAAAAGAGTAATTTCAATTAAAAAAACCTTGAAGTACCTTTTTGTCAAAATAAGTTACAGTACCTAGCTAGCTTATTTTAGCTAGCTATATAAATATGTTAGCCAGCTAGCTAACATATTTTAGGTACTTCAAGAGGATGGGTGGATGGATAATAAAAGTAAAAACATTAAAAAATATAACACATTTAGAGAACAAGACTGAATTCTTTTTGGTTGAGCAGGAGGCTCCACTTCTGCTTTTCAAAGATGGACGGTTGTATAATTGCGTACCCGTTTGCAGCCATATTGAAAGGAACTCAAAAAGGCAGAACTGAGCAGACAAAAATCTCTTTATCTAAGATTTTGTACAAAAACTTTGATGGTCATGTTTTGAATAGGCCATAGACCGATCCTATAGGTCACCTTTAAATGTATTGAATATATTCTGAGAAGTGAAATAAAATAATAATTTCAGTGTTACCTGGATTGCTATTATACTGTACATGATGCAATCCAAAGATTATTATTTAAAAGCAGAGAACAGATAATGAAGTTACTGATCTTGAAATGTTTAAGTTTACCAACATTTAATTGATTTAGTTTTCTTCTCTGAACGCAGAAACTCTTTGTTTTCTGAATGTTTGTCATGTTGGATGCCTGCGGTTTGAAGCGGTGAGGTTTCCTCGTTGCTCCCAGTTTCATCATTCAGTTTTGCTGCCATGAACCTCGGTGATGATCTGTAACGTGTCAAGCATGTTTAACTGTTTGCTGCTTGTCACATGAGGGGAAAGTCTCCGTTGCCTAGACGACCGACTCAATAAAAACAGAATCCATTTGGTTTTAGAAACGTGTTCAAAATTAGACGACTACAGTTTGGAGAGTTTTACTCTGTATATTCTACATACAACAATTAAAAAAACTTTTGAACTATTTTTAAAAATTTAATTTTACAAAATAACAAAAATTACAACTATGTATTTAAAAAATGGGATAAATTTCTCCCAAAAAACTCAGAAATGTTTAGATAAAGCTCAGAAATTTTCCAGGAAACGTTAAAATTTCTGAGTTTGAAAATTTTCTACAGAAATCTCAGAAATTTGTTTGGAAGTGTGAAAATTTACTAGAAAAAAACCTCAAATTGTGAGATTAATCTACAAAATTTGCTTTAAAATTTTTTTTTAATTTCTGTTTGAAAAATCAAAAACTTTTGACTTTTCAAAGCGAAGTTGCTCACAGTAAGAGTAGCGATACTTCATAATAAAGTTACTCAAGTCAATGTAAAAAGTGCAGCTCAGTAAAAATAATCCTAAAAGCACAACATTTTTCCAAAAAGTTACTCAAGTAAATGTAATGTGATGTAGATGTTGCATGTTATTTTTAATATCTGGAAATGTTGCGCCACACACAGCGCTGGAGGGAAAAGGACGATTCAAAGTCCAAAATCTGAACTACTTCCCTCTGACTCTGTTTTTTTCCTAAGTTAAACTTATCTAGTTGTCCAGTGCTGACATGAAGCAGCAAAGCTCTGCGTCCTTTTGGCTTTTATATATCACACATAAATATAAGATTCATCATGTTATATTAACAACCTAACAGCTAATACCAATGCTAATCTTTGTCAGCTAACAGTTTTGTGGCCCCAGCAGGAAGCTATGACATCATCTTGATGATGTCATGTTGCAACATGTCTGTAGTTTTACTAATTAAATCCTGTTTGTGTTGCATTTATTAGCATCTAATGAGCCTAAGACATATTGAATATGGTATAACATAGATAGTAAAACAATTTAATCCAGTTTATGCTTTTTCAGATGATTCAAGTGTAAAATGTTCAGTTTAATTTGTTTTCCTTCAACAAATCCAAATCATATCAACATATTGAAGCAGAATTAAACAAACAAGTTTTTCGAATCCCATTTTTCTTTCTTTACGAGTTTCTGAAACGTAATCAGCTTTAGACGGAGTTGAACCTTAAATCCCCCGTGAGAGTGATGGCTCGTCTTTTCACTGAACGCCTTTTTTTAGAGCGCGCTATGAATTACGGTCCTCTCAGATTTGTTTTTCCCAGATTCGGAAGGATTAATTTGCTCAGTTGGCGGCCGGAGCCTCCAGAGAAAAACGTAGAACGGTCACCGATTCCTTTCACGCTGTTCAAACAAACACCCTCTTTTGTCTTAATCGCTAATTTAAATTACAAAACTCAGCCAACCAACACCTCACATGTCCCCTGTGAGAGAATGTTATTAATATGGGACGTTCAGCGTCAAACACAAGGTTTATTTCATGATTACATCGAGAATATCTAATCAAATGGACACATAATATGTAAATTATGTAATAAAACATTAAAATCTGTGAATTTCAAGTCCCAAACTGAAAAGTTTGAGAAAATATCAAAACACACTCTCAAAATTTATAAAATGTACAAATGTCTGTATTTAAATCCATAGGATCTAAAAGATTTTGGCTTTTCCCCCCAAAATGAAACACTTTTGGTCAAAGTTTGAACAATTAAAGAGTTCGAAGCCAATGTTCTGAAATAACTGAAAAAGGTTTTGTTAAGATAAATAAATAATGGTGTGACTGTCACGTGTTTGCAGTGAAATACGGTGTTTTAGTGGTTTTATAACTGACCCTTATGGTTACAGTTCAGTTTCTGTGGATTTTTCTGAGGTTTGTAATTAAAATTAATTGTGGAAAACTGGAAATTAGTTGATTTTTTTTGTAAACAAATGTAAAATGTTCTAAAAGTAAAAGCAGTCTTGGATGCTACTAGCTAAAATTAGATGCGTGCTTATTTAAAGGGTTAGGGCTAGCTTCTGTGAAGATCAACCCGTATTCAGGTATATTTAGCGTCTGAACTGTTAAAATATGCAGTTATGGGAGTTTTAGATCTGAAGAAATGGTTTTATTCACCAGCAGCTGTGAGCATCTGTACTGGGAAATCCACTGCAAAGAAGAAAACGTGTAGAAAAATAATCTTTACAACGCCAGGCTCATTGCCGATGCCTTTTCCAGCTGTAAAAATGTTTTTATGTCAGTCGTCGCACTGATGGCGATCGTTTTACTTCAGTACCTTTGAGCAGGAGTTCCTCATTTTATACTGCAAACCCACAATGTCTTACCTAGTGGTTTTGGTCTAGTTTCTGATGGAAATGTCATAGTGCATTTGAAATAAGACAAAACTAACTGAGAAGTAACTTTTCAAAAGATATAGGAGCATTTTGACACCTGCAGTTTAAGACATTTTACTGCTGACATGGACGTAGCTGGACTCGTCTCTTCTCAGTGGAGGTGGTTGTTTACGGCGCACGCTTCATAAGAGCAAACTGCTGAATTAAATGTGCAAAGGCTAAATGTTAGCAAAAATCAGATTAAATCAACTCAGAATCCCGATTAATGAAACACAACCGATTAATGAAAAATGCTCTTATAATTAGGCATAATTTGGTGAACAGACTCTGGGATAAATGGTTTATTTATGCTTTTTGGATATAAAGCGAAGAAGAAGATGAAACTAAAGGACAGAAATGTGGAGCTAAATATTCTTACTGTGTCGTAAAACCATTAATTCTGCTTTGTCCAGAAACAATATGCAGACATAAATAAGCTGATTACATCAACTGGAGTAAAAAATGTCACACTTAAAAACAAAAGAGCCACTTTTATCTAAAATTAGTGACACTGTGATGAGATGAAAGGCAGCAGGCTGAGGACACCTGTGAGACAATTAACTGGATTTCGGCAGCATTCATTAATCGCTGACAGTTTGTCAACCTCATTACGTCAATTTGCAGGTTTCTCCTCCAAACTGCATGCGGTGGAGTGACCAGGTGCTGCTGCTCACCTGCTCCACGGCGTTCCTGTAAAGGCTGTCATTAAGGAGCCCATTACTTCTGATTAGCTCTGTTCTGCATAATTAATGAACAGGCAGTCATGTCCAGATGGCTATTTTGTCACAAAGACATTACTCAACCTTGTTGAGCCGGACGTCCACAGAAACACATAGTTGGACTTTTCTAACTGCAGAGACTTAAAGTTTGTTTCTGGTTCAACTTAAATCTAATGGAAATAATGGGAGATTATTTCTGTTTTAGTTTGTCTATATACTGTGTAACAATGAATTTATCAATAAATTATCCTGATGATTAATCGATTAATTGGACAAAATATTTACTCATTCTGCAAATTTTTCCTTTACACCTTTTCATACAATATTAGAAATAAAGAAGTAATTGACTTAATTTTTAAAAAAGAAAATTATTACTTTAGTAATTGATTATTTGATTGATTATTCTGGCGATTAATTGATTAATCAGATAAAAAATAGTCATTTAAGCCTTTTTATGCAATAATAGAAACAAACTAATTCAGTTATTTGGATAATCAATCTTTGCAACCCTCCTTTTACTTTTTAATTCTGTTGATGTTAAGATTATTAACTTTGAAGTTTTTTTTTATCTTAAATGCAAAATGTACATTTTATTTTTTACAGTTTTGACTTAATTACTGCTCTGCACTTGTTTTTCTTTCAGCAAATTGTAAAAAAAAAATTAATCCAGTTAATGATTACTCGATTAACAAATTTGTTTTGACAATCACCTTAGTAATCACTTAATCCTGATTAATTGGCATTTCCTGCAATTATTCTGGATTACTTGTAATTAATCCAATTAATTGTTTCAGTCCTTTACGTTTTTTTTCTACAGTTTTGACTTAATTATATATTAATAATCGATTAAACACAATTAATCGTGATTAATCGTATTAACAGCTCCAGCCCTAATACTGCGTGTTTTTCTGCTGTCCAAAGTTGCCCTGACCTCGGCTGAGCTCGGAGGCAGTTCCTGCTTTATCACCTGCAGAAGGGAGCGAGTTTTCCTCCAATCCATGCTAAAACTAATTAAAGTTCAGGCTGAGGAGGAGGAGGGCGGCTGAGACAACGAGGCTGACTGAGTGATGTTGGGACGGCAGAGATTAACGAGCGAAGGCAGAGCTCCGTCTCTCAGCCGCTAATCCCTAATGTCACAGATACGCGGTACGCAGGGGTCTTTGTCGGTTAAAGACTGCCGTCAGATCTATCCCGCTCCTTTGTCTGCTCCCCCCTCGTACCCCGGCTCTTCTCGCTCCCCGAATCAGGGATAAACATGGAGGGGGAACTCAATATTGCAGGCAAGATGAAAGGTGGTGGAGGGTTGAAAGCAGCAGAGATGGCTGCCGCAACGCCAGGCGAATAAAAGTGAAAGCAACGCGGCAGTCGCACGGAGAGCTGCTATTTTTGACGCTCTTTAAATGTCACGAAGGGCCTTCCATAAAATTTGTTTTGCACCTTGTTAAAAAGTTACACTCGGAGAAGTTGGAGAATTCAAATCACTTATTCAAAGAGTGGTTATTTCTGTTAGGTTTATGGTCACACTGTTTTTCAGCTTGTTTACGAAGCTTATTAATTTCTGTCAAAAAGGGGGAAAAAATCTTTAAAAATAGGCTTTAATTTAGTTTTTATTTCCATTTTTCATTCCAAGTGATAATAAGCTGCCTAACTGATGTCTACAGGAGACTTCACACCTTTCTGAGCAGAGCTGCAGTTTGTAACTTCTACAAAAATACATTTTTTCCATATTTATTAAAACTGTCAGCCTGTCATGACAGAACACCAGATAATGTGAAAAAAGCTGCAAACATGCGAGAAAAAAAACTGAAATTTTTAGATTAATCTCAGAAATGTTCAAATTTCTGAGTTTCAAAAGTTAAAAAATTTTGTCTCGAATCTCAGAAATCTTTCAAGGTTTTCCTAAAAAAATTCTGAGTTTCTACTACTAGCAAAGTTTCAACTTTTTAAACTTGAAAGTTTTCTCCTTTTTTTCCTCAAAATTTTCTGATTTTCCTAAGAACTTTATAGAAATTTTTATTTTTATTTTTAAAATCTATGCCCTGACACACCATCACAGCTGACACTGTGAGCTCCACCGATTCCCTTTTCTAGCCCGTTAGTTTGTCGGAGGTTCCCGAGTCACGTTTCCCTCGTGGGCGGCGCCATCTTGTCTCCAGTGGGAGAAGCTAAGCTAACTGGTGGAAGCTTCAGCAGGAGCGATTGTGTTGTTGTTCTTCTGTTAAAACGAGGGGAGAGGTTTCCAGCACTGACAGGCCGAGTGACCGGCCAGTTATTAACATCCAGACTGAATTTATTCCAGGAAGCTTCACGCAGCCTGCCAGCTTCCTGCTCACATCCTGTCAAAGTCTGAATTGGTTTTGTGGATCCGTTATCAGGAAGACGCGTCTCTCTGGTGACACAGCAGTTATCTCATTGGAGTGGAAACGTCTGCAGGCTGAGCAGCAGCGTTTCAGCTCTACTGGGTTTTATTTTTATGTTTCACGTCTGTCAGGAATCTATGCTACATGTCTGTAGCTAACGGGCGGCTACCTCTTCAATCTCCCATGGCGACCAATCAGAGAAGCCTCAACGATTTCTCAAACACGCCGCATATTTACTCAGTCAAGGATGTTCAACTTTATAACTCACACATTTCCAAGTATTTTCTAGAAAAGTTCTCAGATTAATCTAAAATATATATTTTTTGTGAAATTTTCATTTTTTTTTTCTAGAAACTTCCAGATTTTTGGTGAAAAATCTACCGTAGCCCTAACACGCTGTCGTAGTCGTTTCATGCTTGCGGTAAAATTTGGATATTTTTGAGTTGAATATTTTCAACTTTTGAAACTTTCCAAGTTTTTTCTACCATAAGTATGAGATTAATCTAAAAAAAAAAAAAAAAAATCAGGGTTAATTTTTCTGGAAATTTTCAGAAAAATTGGTGCTCAGTTTTTTTTTTTTTTTATAGAAAATTTTTAAGATTAAACTCAAAAAGTTTTTTCTAGCAGGGATTTCTCCCTCCTCTTTCTTTTTTGTCTACATGGCCTCAAAATGACCGAATTAATTTCCTAAATTGATTGGGAACAATCACTTTGTAGCGTTAAACAAAACTAATTGCATTTTCAAGTTGAACAAATCCTTTAGTTTCAATATATTTATACTAACTTCTCAGCTTTCTTTCACGTCGTCCCATTATCTCTATACAAGTCAAATACAAATGAATATGTCTTGTTTAGAAGTTCAGTACTTTTTGTTTATGTATTTTATGCCACATGAATGAATTCTGACAAATATTTCAGGTTTTAGATTTAAAACCAGTAAAAATGTTAGAGAGCAACTGTGGGATTAAATGCTAGCTGAAGGGATAACGAGCTGTCAGAGCCGACGGCCCAGGAAACAACAATGGCTGCAGAACGCCTTAATTAAAAAATAAAAACGCCTCAGCCTGTCCAGCTGACAAACACTCACTCTGCTGGTCACAAAGGAACAGACAGGCAGGTCTGCTATGAAGTTACTTAATTAGTTGAAGTATTTATCAGATGCAGGAGAGAGAAACGTTTATATTTAAAGACGCCGACATTTAATGATCCATCTGCTGGTTTTTGAACAATCTAAAATCTGATCTGGATTATTCTGCAGGGAAAAGAAGGTTTGTTGTCGTCTAAAGTGACGACTTGTGACTGGGTAGTTTAGGGTTGGGTTACCTTAACCCTCTGAGCTTCTGCATTCATCTGGCTGTAAACTGATAGGAGGGAACGTAGGTTTCTGTTTTAAACTGTATTTTAGTTTTAGCCACAAACATTTCTTGTCAGACTTAAGAGCTCAGTATTCTGTGTCTTTTCCAGCCACATGGTGACATTTCAGCTCTGAACAACATTTAAATGAATCAACCTGCAGATGTTAGTAAAACTTAGTTTTTGTTTTAAAAGCTCTGGTTGAAGAGTTTCTAACATCTTCTCACTTCTGATTTCAAAATGCATGAAGCCTGTGTGCCTCTGATCCATATTCACTGGTAATTTGATGTTAACGGATTTTCTTCTAAATTCACATTAAATCAAGCAACACATGTTTGTTTTACTGCGAACATGTAAAATCTTACCCAGCATTTTTGAAATAAGAGAAAACTAACTTACCAATAACTTTTCATCAAGATGCAGCAGCTTGTTTTCAGTCAATAATTCAGTAATATTGATGAAAATGTGCTAGTTCCACTGGCAGATTATTTAACTGATAACTTTGGTAAATGTCTTGCTACAAATGAAAAATAATCTCAAAGTGAAACTAGCACTTTTTCATCAATATTAAGGAATTATTTGGTAACACTTTATCTGAAGGGGGTTGAATAAGACTGTCATGACACTGTCATAAACATGACATGACACTGTCATAAACATGTCATAACTCCTGTCATGAACATGAATAAGCCTTCATGAATATTTATGACTGTTGTCATAAAGTGTCATTCGGTAAATTATGACACTTTTAATACAAAGTTGACATTATTCAAAATGTCTTTGTTATGACAACTTGACATTAACCAATAAATCATTACTGTTTAAACTTTACCTTTAATAACATAAAGTTATCTAATTTTTAAAGTGTAATCAGTAATTCTTTTATAACAAATTTATATCAGTAATGATTTCTTGGTTAATGTCAAGTTGTCATAATAAGGACATTTTGAATAATGTCAACTGTGTATTAAAAGTGTCATAATTTACCGAATGACGCTTTATGACAACAGTCATAAATATTCATGAAGGCTTATTCATGTTTATGACAGGTGTTATGACATGTTTATGACAGAGTCAGGTCAGTCTTAAACAACCCCCTTCAAATAAAGTGTTACCAATTATTGACATAAAACAAGCTGCTGTGTCTTACTGAAAAGTTACTTGTAAGTTAGTTTCCTCAAATCTCCTTAGATATTTACACTAAGATCTGGACAAACATACTTGGAAGACTTTGTGTTTTTGCAGTGTATGCAGTTGATGAGGTGAATTTAACATTCAAAACTAGAAACTGCTTCTGGTTTCCCACTTGGGCGCATGTGTAAGATGAAGTTTTGCATCTTTTTGAATCTTTTTTTCTATGAATTCCCATTTTCAGATGGAGGTTGGGAAAATTTTCCCGCTGGGTAAAAACATTTCTCTGCACTAAATGATGCAGATGGAAGAACTCTGTGAGGTTCTGGTAAAACTACAGAACCTGAAACTGGAGCTTTTCCAGCTCAGGGCGCTGGAAAAGCTGCATTTTATTCACAAACATCGATATATTTAAATCTGGAGCGGGTTGAGTTGCAGCCATCTGGCGGACATGGCCGTCCCTGGAGCATTGAGGTAAAACTGTGTTTAAAAACCAGGAAGAAATTGCCTTCAGCATCTTTATGGGTACAAGATGTCAAACTCTGGAGACGGAGGAAGTTTTCTCAGGAACATATTTTAAAAACACACAAGAGAAGATAAATATCAGGTACCACAGAGATTTCTTTCATCCACAACAACAGCAGGTTGAGGAAAATGTTTTACATGAAATATTACAGGAAAAACACTCAGATTTTCATCGGAGCGCCTCGTTTTATTAAACATGTTAGAATAAGTTTATGGGTTATACAAAACATGTTCATTATAGTTTCTGAACAAAGTCGTTCATTTTATTCACTCACACGTGAAAATGGCTCCAAACAGATACGCATTTATGCAATCGTACATCTTCGAAAAGCAGAAGTGGAGCCTCCTGCACAACCAACAATAATGCAGCAAGTGGTTTCTGTACGGTAAGTCAACAACAAAAGACTTAGAGCACATACAGTGTTTTTTTATGTTTTTTTTCTTAAATATATTTTTTAATATTTTTAATTTATTTTTGTGTGCTATGATGGGACAAACACATTTCCAAAATACCTTGTTGCTAAAAGCTAGCTCGCTAGCTAACTAATATATTTTAGGAACCAGTTAATTTCAGAAATTTTCAAGAAGAAACTTGGAAATTTGTTTCCAACGTAGCAATGAGCTACTTGACCTAAATTATTTTAGCAACAAGGTACTTCAAGGCTTTTTTTAATTGAAAGTTAACTTTTTTATAATTTTATTGAAATTCATCTTAAAAAGACAGTTCCTAAGTGTGGAAATAAAATGTGAAATAATAATTATTTATTTATGTTTCTGTTTAGTCTGGTTTATTTAGCATACCTCCGGTACGACCAGACATACCGGAGGTCCGCTTGGGTTGCTAGGTGACGGGGCGGAACTCTGCTGAGGTTGCTAGGTAGCAGACTGGGCTTTGCTGGGGTTGCTAGGAAACGGTGGAATGTGACGTTACATTCTGGAGGTTTTGAAACGGCTCCAAACATTCATTTATTGTCAAACTTATTGGTGAGATTTTTTTTAAGCGCTTGGCTGTTTTTAGAAGCAGTAAAAACCCAAATGGAAGCACAAAAACAGTAACATTTGTACAATAAATTCCCTTTAGAACCACAACCAAACACTGCTGTGGGATTTAACTGACAGCAGAGCGGGAACTGTCAACGTGTCGAGCTTCATAATGTAATCTGTACACTAAATAGGAATCAGTCACAGAAAATGCCAGAGACGACGCTGCGAATGTTCCTCCGACCGCCGCGCGGCATTTGAGGTTAGTGGCCGCTTATTCGCTTAAAGCAGAATGTCACTTGCAGCCCTGAGGCTGAGGTGGCATTTTAAACCATGACCTTCTCCAATCTGCCGGTCAAGTGGCCAGAATCCGTCACTCTCTTTGAGTCGCCCGCCTGGCAGGAGGCGCCAGGCTGCGATGGAGGAAGGTCAGCGTGAAACAAGAGAAAGGCAAGAGATAGGAAAACGACTAAATGCAAATGTCAGAACTTTTTCTCAACATTCAACTATTTTATGTTTCAGTTAAAAATGAAAACTTCACCATGTAAACCAGTAAACATGGTATAAACTAGAGCTGCTAATGATTATTCTGGAAATTAATCCAATCAATTAATCAGATGATATTTACGCTCTTTTATTACATTATTACATTAAATGTCTCTGATTTTAAGTTTGAACTGATTGGATCATTTTAACGTTAAACACTTTATTTGAAGAGTTGTGCATCAGACTGACATGACATGAATGTTTAGTACTGTTAAATCATGACTTTTAATTTTACTCTCAATAAAATTTTGCATAAAAAGTGTCATTATTTACCAAATGACAGCAATAAACATTCATGAAGACTCGTTCATGTTACTGACGGTGTCATGTCATCTCTTACTGTTTGTCAACGTCAGATTACAAGTCAGCAATTTGTCAAAATCAGATTCATAGTTTTTAAAGGCTGCAGTACGAAATTCGATGGAAACAAAGTAGTGATCTGTGATTGGTGGATTCACAGAGCGGGAGGTTTCCAAACAGACGAGAAAAAACAAATTCAATTGCTTCTGTTTCCCACGAAGCCTCTGCTGCTCTGCGAGCCTCGGATCAAATCCACAGATAAACACAACAACACTTATTAGATTCCTCTTTCATTTCATGACACTCGTAGAAACCCCTGGGGGTTTTCACTCTGATGTCTCCGGTTGTATGACAGCAGGGATTAGAGTCAGAGCAACCAGAACCGACCTGCTGCACCAGGGTTGGTGCCAACGGTGACAAACATTCACTTTAAATACATTTCCTTTACGGATCCAGACCTAACTGATCAACAACAGAAATGTCGACAACAATTCAATCAAAACAATTCAGTTTCAAAAGTCAAAAATTATTAAGGTCTGGAAATTTCCCAAGTTTGAAAAGTTGACATTATTAACATTTGAAACTCAGATTTCTGATTTCTAAAATTTCTCATATCAATCTCAGAATTTCTGATTTATTTTGAGCAAATTTGTGACTTGCTTCTGAAATTTCAGATTGTATTTTCTAGAATATTTCAGAGATATTTTGGCAGAAATCCACTCCTCCGTTTTCCATCTACAATACCCCGTCGTAAGACGCAGAATATTTGTTGCTGTTCACATTTTTTCTTTGCTGTTTTAAAGAAACGTAGTTTTTTTTAGTTGTAGAATAACTAGATGTTGTCTTCGCTTTTCCTTTAGTGTTGGCATATCATTCTGAAGGGTGGATGTTTTTACAACCCATGCATATTAAGATTTGTTCCTAATAATGAAACCAGACAAACAAGCTTATAGTGTCAAAAACATAACAGGAGACCATCGCAGACAGACTCCTGTGATTTTATTTAAAGTGACTCCAAACGCCGTGGGTAAAGAAACAGGGTTCAGTCCAGTATTTGAGTATTCAAAGCTTGTTTCTGTGTATTCCCTGTTGGCTGCTTGTTAACAAAAACACAGCAGACAGAATCAGTTCAGACAATCTGAAACTGAAGCATTTTTCTTCCCAAGACAACTGATCCATTAGGACTTTCGTGAGCCGCCTGCCAGTGCGGATGTTGAGCGCTCTGCATTCAGCGGCCGCTCCGGGTCGGCAGGTAGCTCACCATCACCATCAACATTTACGGTGATTAACGGCTGTAATTCCTCATTAGGGCTACGCAGGTTTAGACTGACAGCCTAATTGACAGTCTCTCTTGATACCAGCAGCCCTGTAAACGGCTGCTGGTATCAATTACCCGAGAGTTGTGGACGTGACCTCAAAGGGCTGCCAAGCAGGCGGGAAAACGTCAGAGTCGGCATTTTTACAGAGGAGAAAAGTTGATGTGAGAATAAGTCAGAAGTAGCTGCAGCTTTGATGGAAATTGTGTCAAAATAAAACTGCAAACTGTTTTCCTTAAGGCCATAATTAACAGCTAGACAGGTTAAAACAGTGCAGATCTTTTAGAAGAAACTGTCGAAATAAAATATGATTTAAAAAGTTGTTATAATTCACTTTCTTTTGTTTACTGTCACTTTTTACTTCCACAGTCAGGGATTGCCATTTTAAGAAGCATTTCAATAAAATAAGATAATAAAACAATAACTAGCTTCTATTAGCTACTTGAATCTGTTAGCTAGCTAACATATTTTAGCACCAAAGCTAGAAGTACAATTGGTTGGATGGATGGATAGAATTTAATAAATTACATAAAATTAAATTTATTTACTGAAGAAATAAATTAATGAAATATTAGACTTTCTATTTAAGGCTTTTAAACAAAAATCAAAATCAAAATCAAACTAATTTGTTTTAAAACCAAAATTCAGCATCATTCCTAGCTGTAATGCTGCAGATGCTGCCATAGAAATTAATATAACATATTTAAAAAGATTTTGGCTTTGACACTTTTACAAAATGTTTAAATTAGCACCTTAAATTTAGTTGAATCTTTCAACTGACTATTTGTTGTTTAGCTAAGCTAATATTAGCTGATTAGCTAGTCGGGCCGGCTGCTCTGTTAGAGCTTTCAATCAGCTGTTTAACAGACGTAACTTACTGAGTTTTAAGTTTTAACACTTAAAACTGACGGGAGCGCTCTTTTATTCTCTACGTAACAGCCAAATTTATCTTTTTTATAAGCGAAGGAAATGTGCACAGCTACAGGTGAGGGAGGTGCGGTGCAAGGTTATTATATTCTCTATACGAAAAAATAAACTTTTAGTGGTTTTCAGTTCATGTCCACCTTAATACTGATAAGCAACCTCTCTGTTGAGTGGGTTTAGGATCTTCAACCTTAGTTATTTATTGGTTTTCTTGGCCTTTGTAGGTCCAGATTGTTGTTTTCTGTTCCTTTTGTTTGCTCTATTTTAAGTCAAGTAGCATTTAAGCTAGGTATTTTAGCTTCCTAAGCTGCTTTTCTTTTTGATGTGCTCTTTGAATAGGCAATTTTTCCACAAATAACCTGGTGTCAGAAACATTAGATATTATTATTTAAGGAAAACTGTCATGAATATAAATATGTTTGTTTCCCTGACATTATGCCATAGAACCAGATCTGCTTTAATAACAAACAGTGGTATGTCAGGATCCTTTAGTGACTCTGTGTTTTTGAGGATCTGTTAAAGTTCAACATGACAACGGTCTAATAATCAGTGGCTCTGAATGACAGATTGTCTCTATCGGGATGGTAAAAACCTACAGAAGTTACTTATCTGCAAACTGTGACTGCATGTGCAGAACGTAAAGTCTGAAGTAAACCTGGTGTGAGTGCAGCTTCACAGGTGGCAGAGGAGGAATTTTCTTTCCCTGCAGTTTTAACAGCTTTCACAGATGATCTTTTATAGCTGCTTCACTGTTTATGCTGTCAACGTAGATGTCATGTTTGAGGGAAGCAGCTGCTGGCACTTCCTCCACTGTGGGGATAATGGCTGGAAGTTGAGATGACAGTAGAAAAGTTTCAGTCTATATCTTTCCTCTCACTTCCTTCTTTTTCTTTTTTTTTATTTGGTGCCTTTGACATCTAAGTCAACTACTTTAAATTTGAGGTGAAATCAGATCTAAATTGTAATCATTTGTATTCCTGCAGAGCTTATTAAATTTATGACTAGTGATGAGTAAAACCACTTCGTCTGTTCTGATTTTTCAGCTCCAGTTTATTACGATTAAAGGTCACCTTTTATGTACAAAACACATTTATTACAAAATCACTGTTAGATATTAAGACGTTAGCTGTTTAATGACCTTGTCGCTTTAAATCGCTGTAAGCTGCTGCTGGCCACGCCCCCATCTGAACATTTACACTCGAACAAGAAAATGGCTACAAACTCATTCGCATTTATTTAAAGGTTCATCTTTGAAAAGCAGCAGTGGAGCCTCCTGCGCAAACAACAAGAAAGCAGCAAGTGGTCATCAACAAAACACTTCCAGCAGCCATTGTACAGAGCTTTTTACAGCGGTAAAAACAGCTGGCCGAACATGCTGGAACGCAGCTGGGGTTGCTAGGTAACGGTCTGGGCTTCACTGGGGTTGCTAGGTAACAGTGGAACATGACAATAAACTCCAAACATTTTTGAAACAGCTAATTTTCCACACATTAGAAAGTTTTAACCTATTACCAAAAATCAGTCCGGATGTTTTTTCAATCAATCAATCAATCAATCAATCAATCAATCAATCAATCAATCAATCAATCAATCAAATTTTATTTGTATAGCACATTTCAGCAGCAAGGCATTTCAAAGTGCTTTACATAATTAAGAAAAAAGAACATCATGTGACATTGAATAAACAGTAAAAGAGAAAGATATTTTGAAAAAAAAAATAAAAAAAGATAAAAACATTAAAACCCACACCCCTTTTCAACCAGGGGGGACGACATTCACACCCCTGTCCTTATCTGGGACTCAAACTCGATCTGGGACTTTAGTCAAAAACGCCGTTTGACAAGGACTCCAACCTCTCCAGCCATTTAGTTGAAACGCCGTCAACTGGGACTCTAAACCCCGTAGGACTTTAGTTAAATGTCGTTAAAGTGCTTGAATGGTTTTTAAAAGCAGTAGAAACACAAATGTAAATATAAAAACCTGCAAAACGTGAATTTTCCACAACAGGTCCTTCAATAATCAGAGGAAAGCTCTTGTAGTTGTCAAGGCAGTGAGAGAGAACTACACTGTCCATCTATATGTCCACAGACAGTCAGTACATCCATCCAATCAGTCACCAAAAACAATGGGGTGAAAATAGAAACTGTTTAATAAGTAAAAAGCTGAAATAAATATAATTTTGTCCACATATTTTCATCCTATAGTGGATAAATGACTAAATCGGTGAAGTGTTTGTGAACTGAGGAGCTTTTTCTCAGCTAAATTAAGGTCACTGACATCATGGGACTCTGGTGCATTTAAATGTTATGTGACTCCGTCCAAATGCATAACTAATAAATGTCAAAACCTCTCTTGAAAGTCCAATTAGTGTTAGAGTGTTTCTGCAAATATCAGGTCGCTGCAATTAAAGGGTAAGTTGCCACAGGGTTTTTTTTACTGCATGACAAAAGTTCAGAGCATTAAAATACAAGTTAAAAAAAAAGAAAAAAGATCTGTTTATGGACCATTTAGCTGTCCATAAACAGTGCAAATGTTCACTGATAGTTTAACTTTCCAAATATTCCACTAAACAAAACAAACATGGAGAGCCTGTAGGCTTGGTTACTACTCTTCTAAGTTAAGCTTTAATAATAGCTGTTATGAATATGTATGAAGTGATGCTTCCCATTCCTAAATAAGACACAGCAGTGTCTTATTTAGACAAATGCACAATTTGTCTCTCACTCAGAGAGAAAAAAGGCTTCAGTTAAACATAAAGTTGGAGAGCAGTTGCTGCAACGAGTCTTCTCTGGAAAACATTTCCTAATTTGAGATTCCACTTAGTAAGAAGTTATCATATTCTCTAACTACCTCAGAAACAGAGTTATAAAGTGAACAGCAGCAGCAGGAGTGGTGTTGGCTCCACTGCAATAACTAATCTAAATAACTTACAGACCAAGTAAAAATGTTTGGGAAAACACAAGACAGCAGACGGTTCTGTCTGCTGAAAAAGTCACTGAACATTTGGTCCAAACTCTGCATTAATCAGAGACACTGCAGGGCTTCTTTACAGCGTCAGCATCAAGTTTATTCAGGATCTTCTGAACCAGGAAACAAAAGGTTGTCAGGCCTCCTATGGACAGTTGGTCTGCTGAGAAAATCTAATATGGTTTCTGCTTGTTTTGGGAGTTGCAGCATTTTTCACTTCCAGCTGCTGTGGTTCACTGAGTCAAACCCTTTGAGCAACCTGTTCCCCTCCTGGCCTGTGGGGGCGCTGCACCAAGAACCACTGAAGAAAACAATAAAAAACAGACACTGAGCGCAGCTTCTTTCTTTACGAAATGGAAACAAAAATGGAGGCATCAGATTTTAAAGGTTGTAGGATTTATTTTTTTATCTTTGGCTAAATGCCACGAGTCATTTCTAATGCTATCACTATGCTAGCGTGTTTATTTTGGTACCCAGAATGCCTTGCTCTGTAGTCCATTTCTTGCTTCTGGACGGTCTCTGGTCCACTTTTTGTACAGTACTAATATATTTGCACTAGAAACTGGACCAAAAACGCTTGGTAAGATTTTGCTTTTCCTAAATCAAACCGAATCTAGCAGAATGACGGCCTCATGTGTCGGGTAAAATAACTAATAACAACCCACACCAGATAACCAAATTCAACAGTTTACTACTTCCACTCAGGTTTGTGCAAAATAACAACAGCCGCCAATCAGAGGAGCCTCAACACTTTTTCTCCATGTCAACACGTCTCTCTTCCTGTTCTGCAGACTCTGACACCGGCAAAGCCCTGGGTAGCCGGGTTTCTGCCAAGCATGCAACATGACTGTCACTTTCACAATGCAGCTTGACACGGCAGTCCCACCGCCGCGCTGCAATTTGTGTGATAAAAGCAGCCGGCTCAGACAGGAGAAGGGCCACACAAGCAGCAGAGTAAACGATGTTTATTCCGCTTTTATTTCCTGCTCATAACTTTGGAAAATGTGGCTTATAGCAGCTGATAAAGTGAGAAACTGTTTCCAGCTTCCTGTTCAAAAACGAAGGAGAATTTTTAGACCCAATGGACCACGGCTTCGGTCCGACTCCAGCTGGGCTGCTTAGGGATGTTTTGAGTTTTAGTTTTATCTCATTGTGACTAATTCTGCTACTTTTAATTAGTTTTTACAGTGTGTTTGCAAGTGTCTATTAGTTATAGTAGTAGTTTTAGTTTCTTCGGTTAATTTTTAGGTGCAGAATCCAAATAGGTCTAAGTATTGCATTGTGATTATGTTTTACATCAATTGGACAATTAATACTTAATAGAAGACATTATTTTCAAAAAATGGATTCAATTATTATTGAACAACGGACTCTGGCATTTTCTGCAAACGTTTGCTGTCACCATTTTGTGGACCAGCAAAAGTGCAGTAAATTGACAACAGCTGATGTAAACTGCATGTGGGGAAAAAAACTAAACAACTTCACATCATTTATGTCTAAAATAAGTTTCAGTTGGTTTCATACACACACAATACAGCTCCTGTTTTTCCCCATTAATTACCGAAATGAAAATGTTTTCTCGATTCCAGTTTTCATTATTTCGTTAGTTTTAGTTAACTATAATAAACTTGGTGCAGACATCACTCTGAACTATGGAAACCCCGGAAGAGCACTGTTGGGGAAAAAAAAAAATCTAATCTTTAAAAACCAAAAATTTGAATAATCAGTAAAAATCAACTTGGTATCAATATTTCTACTGCTTGCTTTCTGCATAGAGGCGTTGCAACGTGACGCTGGACGCTAAAGAACCGACGACTAGTTGTCAACGTAAAGCGATAGATCTTAAATGTAAGCGTGATATATGAAAGAAAAAGGGACACAGTGATTTGGTACCTTGGTCAAAAAGTTTTCACATTTCAAAGCTTAGTGAAGTTTTAATAAAAAAAAACTGTGAGGGATAGGGAAGTAGGTCAGTTACGCTAGCTTGACTATGACAACCTTCACATGTAGATGTGCCGCAGAATTAGGTGTGTTTCAGTTCAGTAAACGTAAAAAACTGCGACCCACCCACCAACTCTCTGACAGATCATCAGAAGAGTTTAAATGAGCTGAATTAGCTAATCAACCACCGCTGTGTTCAGAAGAACGCTTACCAGTAATCACAAACTAAACATCACGTCTGAAAACATAAAACTGTAACGGACTGAATGTTCTGTTCTTTGTGTCGGAAGGTTTGGAGTAGTTTTTGGTGTTGAATCCTGATACACTGCTGGAGCTGTTGTCAGTCAGTTGCTATGGAAACTGGTCTGTTTGTAGCGTAGCCGACAGAGCATGAAAAACGAAGAATACAAGAGGTTCTTTAACGGTTTTTCTGAGTTATTTTTCCATCCCCTATGTTGCACTGCACTAAATTAATAATATCAACATCTCCAGGGTTCATTTTGCTAGCGGAGTCGTTCTACCGCGGCAGCGTATACGGATGGCAAGTAAAAGAATCGTCTTTTTGCCCTCCAGCGAAATTTCCAGATGTAAACAATACCATACAACGTGTCTACAGTCAGTGTCATTTTGGGGACAAACATGTTAACCATGAGGGATGAAACAATAAATAAATTTACGATCCATTGGTAAATATGCGAACATGAGCCATTTCCTGACAGAAGTTCTGACAACATGCAATTCAAGACTTTATCTCTGAAGCCATCAGTCACAGGAGAGTCACCTTCAGTTGGTCTCCCCTACACACACACACACACACACACACACACACGCTGACATGTATTTGATAAGATCTGATTAGCTTAAAGAGCCACCTCTTTGCCTGTAATTAATTCATCAGAGAGAGGAGAGGAGGTTTTCACTTTAAAGCCACATCTTCTGCCCCATTTAACCGGATAATAGCAGAGATTTTATGATGTTTTCATTAAAGGGCGATCTTGTCTTTCAAGGTGTTGGCAGCTTTTTCACGGAGACAGCCACTGAGCAAATGAAGGGCGGTGTCAACTTTATTTTGATGGAGCTGCTGGCTCAGAAAATTTAGTGTCGCCTCAGTTCATGAAACCAAAGTTGGAGCAAAAACTGAACACAACGCGTCTTCCAGGTATGTAAGCACAAGTCACCAAAATACCAGAGGAAACATGTAAAATGTTGCTCAGCAATCATAGGAAAGAGTCTTTTGTTGTTATCTTCATGTAAGGCTGTAAACCAGGACCCACATGCAGGGGGAAATTAAGTTTTACTTCAAAAAACTTAACTGCAGCAGGATAAATCCAAAATAAGACATACAAGAGCCAAAAGTAACCAGGATCTGACCAACTAATACTTAGAAACAGGACTGATAAGTACACATGGAACCAGAATATGAAACCATATGAAATACCAAAATAAAGCTGCACACAAAAATAAAATCCCAAAGACTACGACTGTAATACCAGGAGAAATCAAACCACCGATAGTTAAGAATAGTAAACAATGTTAAATCTAGATGCAAAACTCGTTGAAATGTCAACGTCTAAAACAAGGACAATTTGTTAAAATTTGAATGTTTCTTGTTAATACGAGATGCAAAACTCATTAAAACATGAATATTTTTTAAAACGAGAAGTTTTAACAAAAAACTTTCTTGTTACTGTGAGATACAGATGAGGAAGTTTTTCATTCATCCCATCTTGAGGATTTCTACAAAACAAAGAGCATGATCTCACGCAAGTAACATTAACAGACTTTAACTACAAACAAATTCCTGAAACATCCTTTTAGATATTTAGAGCATCTTCAGTCAGAGGTTTCTTCAGATTCAGTGCAGTACAGACTGCTACAGAGGATTTTTCCTCACAATCTTCAAAAACTCTTTGAAGAATCTAAATTAATGAGTTACAACATTTAATTTTCCTTTGGGATTAATAAAGTATTTTTGAATTGAAGCTATGGATTTTAAAGTGACTGCACTTTGTATCATTTTTAACACTTGACAGAAACAGTAAGCAGATAGTTGGTGTGAAATGATCTGATCCTCTGCAGCTTGGTTTGGCTCCTCTGCGCCTCATGAAGTTAGCAGAACAGACAGCATCTTTCCACTTGACTGGAATGTGGCCAGTTGGAGAAGGCCAAGTCATCCATGGTGAGAAAAAGTCATAAGCTGACTTCAGAGCTGCCAAGTAGGTCTGTGGCTCCGGCTCCCAGCGTCTCTGCGACCGTTTCTGCTTCCTGACAGCGCCGGGAGGGCCGTCCGTGGAAATGCGAGCGAATGGAGCAGAACCTCTTGAGGAAACAGATGCTCACAGTCGAGGCTAAGCTAAGTTGTTACAAAAAAGCCTAAGTGGAATTAACAGCTATTTTTTATTTTTTACACAAGCTGCTGCCGCTAAGGCCCGACTCCTTCCGCTATTTTATTACATTTAGAAAAAAACATGCATTCAGTGCTCAACTTCACTGAGCCAACACATCACCAAACTGTCATCCCTTTAAAATAGATCACCATTTAATGTATTAAAAAAAATAAATATTTTGCAAATTTAAAATTAAATTAAAACATAAAAAGTTTCATAATTACATTTCATTTTTTAAAATGTTATAAACAAACAGACGCTTACTTCAACCCTTGGCTCCTGAGGCGATCCGACCTGCTAGCGCTAGCAAACTGGTTTCCACGGCAACCGTTGGTGGGGTGCAGGTGGCAACCGTGACCATCACGGAAGGCGAATAAAGTTGAGGATTATTACAAAATATGGCCAAAAAAAGAAAACCTCAGATTTTCACGGTGAATGGGAAGATTTTTTTCTCTTTCTTTACCATCGCTAAAGACTCCAACGTGCTTTTCATTTGCGAGGCAACGGCAGCGTGGAAAGACGTGTCACACAAGCTACTATGCTAATGTTAACCATATGTTAACAACCAGGCAGCCAGTACTAACGAAATGACCCGGAAGTTAAAGGCAAGTTTGGGCAAACAGCAGTCTTTGTTTTACGATTTCAGTCAAAGCTAAAGTAAAACGCTGAAAATTGATTTATTTACAGTACATTATTTATGTGCAATAGGGTTTGTGTGGATGCCTAAAATCCTTGAAAATGACTGAATTGCCAAGAGTCGTTATCAAGGTTTGGGAAGTGCTTGATTTCCTTTAAGTGCTTGATATTCAATCTGAGCAGTTTTGTAATAAAGTGTAATCTAACTTTTGATTAAAAGCCTACATTTGAAAAAGCGTTATTGGCTGTTGAAACCAGATATTTAAAATGAATAAAAAGAAATACACTTTTTCTCACCGTCAGTAAATCAAACCAAATTCTTCTTGTTTTTGGTTTTTAGATTTACCAAAATTATTTGAATTTGGTAACTGCCAGAAAAATTTAGTGAATTTTTTTAAATAACTTTTTCAGACCTGCCAAATATATATGGTGTGTTTGAGACATTTCAAAACATAAAATTGTTATATTTTGTTCACCTTGTACCTACTTTGAAATGTAAAAAACTATAATAAAAATATTAACAGTAATAAAGTCTATAAAATAGTGAATTTAAACTGTCTTTTTTATTTAATTATTTTATGATCAAAATATGGTGTTTGTAAAATGTGAAAACTCACCTTAAAAGTGCTTCAATTTTGCTGTTGGATAATTGTACAAATGCTGTATGGAGGGATTTTTCTGCCATAATCCAACAGCAGCACACATTTTCAGTCTGTGTGTGCAGAGAGTCCGAGCCGAAGTCTGAGTGTGAAGTTTTGAGTGCAAACATTACAAGTTTTGAGAAGAAAGACATGAAGTCCTGCTTTCAGACTGAAAATGTGCGCTCTTGCATTATGGCAGAAAAATCCCTCCATAACACTGTTGTAAACAACGCAGAGCAACGTAGAACACCATCTGTTAAAAATCGCTACAGTGGAAATGTTGAGATTGGTATAAAATGCTGCATATCGACATTTATCTGTTTCCTACTCCTTAAATCAATAAATTATTATTTATTGTGATGACCCTGGTAGTTCTGTGCATTAATCGGTACCCAGGAAGCAGCTCTGTGTCGACTCCTGATCCGTCCACCTCCATCAGCCACGTGTCTCCCAACGTGTCTCCAGAGTTACTGTCAGACTGTTTGTCCCAGCCGTCCACCTGAATGTCACCTGGAAATCGATTGACGAACACGCTGGGCTGTCTCATGGCGCTGACAGGAATATAGTCTAATGCTGGGCTGTATATCCCAAAGACCTGTCACCATGTTGTCTGTCCAGCCCGTCTGGAAAAAATGGCTGACTTTGCTGCAGAGTGAGATGGATAGGTTGAAAAACTGTTATATCTCCAGTGCAGTTCTAAGATATTTTGTAAAGTTATTCATATGATTTTATACCAGAGTTGACAGTAAAAAGGTTTAGAAATCATTCTGTCAGGAAATTGCAATCTATGCATCAGGAATCAGCCAGTAAACCTTTTCTGGGACCAACTGAGTTTCAGGTAATGCTAATATTTGTAATCTGTACATTAAGACATTTTTTAGGCAATTCTTCCTTTTTGTGAACTTTTGAAGAATTGTATTGTAGTTTTATAAGTAGTTTGACAGCATTTCTGTGCGTCAGTTATGTACCAAATAACTGATTCTTTCTCCCCTATTTTAAGGGTGAAACACTTTATCAGGCAGTTATGTGTGTATTTATACAGATGTATGCAATGATTTACAGCCTGAAATGACATTTGAAATTAAAAGATGGATTCATTCAGGGACCCGTAAAAAGAAGATAAACTAAATGGAGCGAGGAAATAAATTATGCATCTATGCAAAGCACTAAACATCTTAAAGAATAAACTGCAATAAAAGACAGGGCTTAGACTCAGAGACTCTTACTGGAATCCTCAGCCTCAGATGTATTAAAAGAGAAAAAAATCTGTTTTGTATTTGACACATCTCCAATAGCACGCTGAGAAATGCCAAGTGCCAGAGGCAGTGGAAACTTTACCGACAAACTTTCTCCAAGTAGCAATCTCTGTCTGTTTTGACCCATTGTGTCCTCAGGGACTCGACTCCGTCTCCTGCTGTTCCTGCTCGGCCTTTCAGCTCGCAAGAATAAGCAGGCCACTGCACTGCTGCTGCCACTTAGATCAATGCCGCCTGTGCAAGATGCTCCGCCGCAGAGATCACCAAAGACCGCTGGTGTTGTGACACAGTCCGCACTCTGCAGGAAAGTGGGCCGTTTTCTGCAGACCCATCACATGTAGAGCTCAATTGGTGCTTTTCTGTCCACTTTGCCGTTCTGACTGCAAAGCCTGAGTTATTTAAATCCCGGCACTAGTTCTGTTGACCCTGATTTTGACGTTATTTGGGCTCTCATTGACCGTAAAACTGCACCAATTGGAATTATGAAAATAAATTACCTTAATGGACATATTTCAGTTTAAAATTTTGGTGATAGAATGAGGTGGTTTTTCAACCGTATAAAAATTGGTGTATTTCACAAACCACAGCAGTTTATATGTAGCAGAAACACTCAGTAGGAACTGACCTCCTCATATGATGTGCAGCTGGCTCTCATGGCACAATTCAGTTGAGTTTGTTGGAAATGTGTAAAATCACCCACTACAGTTTCCTCATAACGCTGCATACATACACAGCCTGACAACAACAGCTCAATAAGATGCGACGTCTCCTCTGACTGGCTGAATAATTAATCATGCAACTTTACATCCGTCTCTGCTCTGACTTTTGACGACTTATTTACTGGACAAACAGCATTTGAGAAATAGTTTTTTGCTTTTGACAACAAAATGTGCATGACAATCAAACTCTCATTCCAAAGATGGCGCCAAACTCAACAAACAAAATAAACATTAGTTTTGCTAATGCTAAAGCGCTAATGTCAACCATGGAGGAAACTGAACTTCTGTGCAGCTAAACAGACTTTGCCCCCTTCAAAATAAGAGCATGAATATAAATGTCAAGCTATGTGAATAATTCTTAAGTCGAAAAGTCAAAACTTTAACACAGATGTCGAACTTTATTCAACTGAAAGTTTACAAAACAGCCAAGTAAATAAGCATGTTAAAATTTATCAAGAAGAATTTTATTTAGGGGAAGCTACCGGTGCTAAATGTCGTCAAACTTAGCTAAATAACGCTAAACAAAAGATTAGCTCGGGTATAATTGGATTAGCAGAAGTGTGTCCACCACTGGAGAATTCCCAAATCATCAGAAATGAACTTTTCCAGACAAATCAGCGTTAACATTTTGGATATGAGGAATTCAGTAGGAAAAAGAGAAAAAATATTTCTGTTAAAACTCTAATTTTTTTTGTATTGCTAATATTTATTTGGATGTAGCAAATGTTTATAAAAGTTAGTGCAAATTAAAGCTGTTGTTCACTCAAATCATGTCTATTCCTTTTACATTTACAATAGTTCTCATGTGACGTCACATCCAGGGACTTTGTCACCGACAGCCATCTTGGTAGGAATCACTGTGATGACAGTTAATATGGAGTTGCCATGACAACAATCACATGCGTCAATGCCAACAGAGCTGATTCTGGTGACATGTATTTCTCTTTTACATGAACATACTTTGTTTCTGTTGCTCTGGAGGCCATGGTTCATCCATGCCTACCAAGATGGCGGGTTCAGACTTGTGGGAACTGAGAGTATTTAAAAAAAAAACACACAAAGAAGTTGCAATAAACTAACTTACAGTGATTTTCTTTGCGCTGTAAGATATTTCTGAGCAGATCTTTGTTCAGAGTTTACCTGAAGTGATTTAGCTTGAAACTCGCTGCAGTATTTAATTTTCTCTCCAGCAGTTTGTTTCACTCAGATCTGTGAATCTTCTGCCCACCAGGTAATTTACCAAAGGTCAAATAGTTTTCAGACTGGAACTCTCTTAAACAATTATCTCCTCGGATTGGAGCACTCGTCCGCCTTGACATGTCGGTTTTGAGATGCAAGTGGCCGTGAAGGACATCAATTTTCCAAAATGACTTCTGGAAGGTGAGATATGCCAGATTATGTGGAGAACGATTGATTTTCTGGACAGCCGCCCAGGTGCAAATCTTTCCAGGAGACTAAGACAGTCGTGAGGTGACAGAGTGAAGTAAAAATACACGTGAACGGGGAAGTTTTAAGGTGAAGCAACACTTGCATCTCTGACTTTACACAAAGAAACTCCTTCTGTGGATCATTGATTAAGGAAAAGGTTGGCGATACAAAAATAGACGGAGGAAATATGAGAGAATATACAAACAACAAGCAATAAGTTGGGACAGATACCACACAGAAGGAAGAAAAGAGACAATAGAAAGTGTGAAAGTAGCAGAGAGGTTCTGCTGGAGCAGCTCGTTACTGCTGAGCCAACTCTTGCTCTCCTGTCATCTCCGAGAGCTAATTGGCACCTCCAGTGTGAAAACTCAAGCCTGTGTACTCATTGTCACAGTCATCCTGCAGAAAAACACACACACACATGCCTTCACACACACGTAGGAAACTTTAAATGGGGAGAAAAACAGTCTTAACACTTTATAGGAACCCTTAACAAAACAAACTTTAGCTGTGATGCCGTAAAGACGGCTGCTGACACGGCGCTGCTGCAGGATAATGCAGAGCGGCTTTAATTGTCTCAGCATTAAATGGCCACAAATGCTGAACTACAGGAGGAACAACGTTTTACATTTTGTTTACGCTGTTTTTCATCGCTCTGATTCATAAAATCAGGTTCCTCTGATCGCTCAATAAACTAGAAGATCTGACCAAAAATGTAGATAATATTGATACCAAGTAGGTTTCTCTCGAGTCATCCCAAATAAATTTACTTTAACTAAATTAATAAGTGTGATACACACTCTCCTGGGTTTTTTATTCCAGTTGAAAGACATTTTCTCCATTTATTCCCACTAATAAATAGAAATAAATCATATATTCATATCTTAGGACAGGTATTAAGAGCCAGAGGTGAGCAGATTGATCTAAATTATTGATACCAATACTATCAATCTGAAACCCACAGGTTGATGTTTTAGTTTCATATTCACTCTTAAAATGTATTTTTGTTTTTACTGAACTTTACTGCCAAAGGATTTTGCTTTGATTTTTGATTTGCTCTCAAATTATATATTTTTTTACTTTAGAAAACAACACAAACATTTGTTTTTGTTTATCATGCAGGTTTTTAACAGACAATAAACTTTATCTTACAACAGTGTTAGTGCTACACTGAAAAAATAAAACAATTATAAAAGGAAAGTCATAAAATTATGAGAATAAAGTTAAAATAATATGAGAACAGTTGCTTTACAAAAATTACAATTTTGTTCTTGTAATTAAATTTTTTTGTATTTTCTTATTGTTGCCCTAAAACTCATTAAATAAATTCTTTCCTCAGTTTAACATGAATAAGAAGCCAAATTCATGTAAATGTGGAATGACAGCAGCAGAGAAACAGACTGAATTTTTCACTGGTTGTAAATATTCACTGCCGAAGGCTCAGCTTTGGATGTTCAGAATAATCTTCAAATAGCTGCTTCCCCACTAAGGCCGTTTCTGGGGATGAAATGTCCCGATGAGGATCTGCTGCAGCCCTTCGGTCAGCGAAACGAGGAGAGGAACCGTCCAGAAGAAAATGGATCCCAGCATTTCAGGAACCGAGAGTTTTGTTCTTTATAACAGCTGCACTTACTGGTAGCGTCACCACGGATTTACCTGAAGCAAAGTCTGACTGAAAAATGAGCGCCAACACACACACACACACACACGTACGCACGCACACACACACGCACACACGTACGCACGCACACACACACACACACACACACACACGTACGCACGCACACACACACACAGAGCTGAGTTGAACATCTATCTTATAAAATGTGGCTGTCAGTGCTGAAGTCGCAGCGCTGCCTCTGTCATGTTCCCTTACTGTCACCACTGGGCCTCCGATGCTCGCTCTGCTCTGCTGCTACAGCAATTCATACATTTGTGAAAACAACTTGTTAGTGCGATCTGTGTCTGCGGGAAAAACTTTAGAAAACACCAAGTATTCATGCTGTTTTTAAGCATTTGTTCATTTATTTTCATAACACCATTCACCAACAATTTCCCAACCATGAGTCACGTAAATCTAATTTATATCCTGGGATAAATCTACTTACTTTAACTTTTCAGCGATCCTTTCTATTCAGCAAGCATGTGGTGACAGTGGACAGGAAGAACTCCCTTTTAACAGGAAGAGAGCTCCACCAGAACCAGAAAATATCATGGAAAATCTATTTTTTTAGCTTTACATCATGTTTTAATGTTTTAAACCTGGAGTGTTGCCTTGAATATTTCATGCATGTTTTTGAAATCCTTTTATCTCCATGACAACCATTCAGCTGCCAAGCTGCACCATATTGAGATGACTTCCTGGAGGCAGGGCTTTCAGGAAGCCATTTTTTTAAAGGCACGAAGGCCCAATTTCAAGGCGTTACATCGGGAAGTAAAATTTCTTTTAAGTTATATTTGATATCTGTAGCATTTTTGTAACAACTGAAGGCAACATTTACTTGATTGTGCTATAAAATGGCTCACAAGCCAGCAAAGAACACAATACCTCCACTGTACAGGAGGGTAAAGCAGACACCAACAAAACAAAACAAACTGCTCAGAACCTCGGTGGCATTTTGACCACGATGTGTCACATATTATAAAACTCCTACATGAAAAAGCTTTCCGGGGATTTTTTCATAGCCAAGGTTTTGCAAAAACATTTTATCCCAGAGTGATGCACAAACACGAGTCCATGCATTTGTTACTGGACTTTTGTGATTCTTACTCATCAAGAAGTTAAAAAAAAAAAGTCAGTTAAAAACTGTAAATGTCCCACAAGAGCTGCAGTTCTAATGAGACTTAAGGAGAGATCATATGAAGCTGTTAAAAGGCGTTCACATCAGCACCTTAACGGCTTGAATCCAACTCCAGTCCGTTTGCCGAGAAAGTCCGGTTCACTGGCAGAGCTGTGAATGCTAACAGGACCAAAACAATCAAACTCTGGTTCTGCAAACATCGGTCTCGGTTCGGTTAAAGTGAACTCTGGTTCTGTTCGAAAGCATGAGTGGACATCAAGAGGACCGGAGACCGCTCCAAAAGCAGGAAGTGGACTGCAGTGCAGGGCATTCTGGGTAAATACAAGCAAAACAAACATGCTAGCCTAGCGCTAGCAGGAGAAATGGCGCGCTGTCTTTTACTAAAAAGAAAAGAGAAATCCTCCAACCGCTAAAATCTGAGGGCACTCCATTTTTGTTTAAGATTCATGAAGAAGGACGTTGCACTCATGAGAGGTTTTCATGTTGTTTCCTTCAATACTTCTTGGTGCAGTGCCCCCACAGGTGAGGAGGGGAACAGGTTGCTCAAAGGGTTTGGCTGGTTTGACTCAGAGCAGCTTAAACTGAAACAAATGCTTCAGTTTCAGTTTTCTAACAGTCTACTGGACTGCCAGGTGTAAAACACCCTGAATCTTTTAAAGTGTTTTATAGCCAGGATCGAGATGTAATAATTATAAAAGAATGCCTGTAGGCATATCAATACCATCTATTTTTTATATCTATCCGCCCACCACTGAACATTATTACCCGTCTTAAAAGCCGAACATATGATTTTGTTTTTCTCCTTTTATTGGCAATAAGCGAAGAAAATGGTTATATGGATATTTTTCAACTGGAATAAATTTACAAGGAGAATGTGTTTATTTAACTGAAATACAAAAAAAAATAATTTGAAAATGCATGAAATGCGTTTGAGAACAGCGTGTGTTGTTACTGAGCTTAAATGGAGCTGCACTCCTCCCTGTAAATCTGGGATCCTGACGTGAAACAACCACAGAAAAAAAATGAAAGTATCTCTATGTTTGTATTTTTGAGGATTTTCTATTGAGGAGCTTTTCAGACACCTGTTTATTTGCTGTCAATCATGAAGAAGAGAAAATAGTTATAATACGTCTCCTTTAAAACACACATACCTTGAACCTTTTATGTTTTGTTTCCGTCGGGTGTTTTTGCTTTCAATTGTTTTTTAGAAGGAGTGAAGGTATTGGAATATTAGTCTCTGGGGTAATAATGAGGAAATGAAAATAGCTAAATAAACACCACAGATAGTTTGGTTTCTTCCTTTTTCTAACCTTCTGTTCAGTTTCATTCCAGACAAACTAATCCTGTCAGTCATTTTGTAATCAGGTGAGCAATTACTCAAATTTCCTTTGAGGTGAGTATTTAAGAATAGTAACATTTTCATTCAAATTCTCCCTATTTTGAGTTTAAAGTGTCTTTTAGCAGAAAAAATTGATTTCTAACTCGTCTATATTGGATTTTTCTCTTTAATTTTTTATTTTTTTGCCCGTTTCTCACAGACTCCCTTCTCCAACTGGATTTTCAACCTTTTCATGCCGAGGACTTTCAGGTTGGACTCTTGCCTTTTCACATCGGCTGGAGTGAGACTTCCATTACCAACCGCGGCGCCACCTGCTGCTCCCACAATCTCTGTAATCCAAAGATGCCAGATGCTGACGCCTCAATCACATTCACTGGCTGCCTCAGAAAATTTACCCACCATCCAACCACAGCTCTGCTCAAAGACCCGCATTACCCCGAAGTGGTGAGGTGGACTGTTTGCTCACAGCGACGGTGAGTCACCTGTAGCTGACATGGATGATAAAAAATACATCGTGGTTCAGGATGGATGGATGTAATGCATGTACTGGAGGTTTCCAGGCAGTGACTAGTTAAAGGTGAACTATTATGATTCCTTTAACGGGTTAGGATCTATGGGCGATACAAAACATGTTCGTTACATTTTAATACATAAAATCATTCTTGGATAATGAGGTTTTAGCTGCTTTAGGGGGTCTGCTGCTGGCCACGCGCCCAACTCAACATTTACACTCGCCTGTGAAAATGACTGCAAGCAGAGGCACAAATAAACAACCGTGCATCTATGAAAGCAGAAGTTGAGCCTCCTGCGCAACCAACAAGAATGCAGCAGGTGGTTCCTGGATGATAAACACAACAACAAAACACTTGTCATTTCCAGCAGCCATTGTACAGCGCATACAGCGGTAAAACCAACTGACCTCAGGTTCTGGAGATCAGCTTGGGTTGCTAGGCAACGGGGCAGAACTCTGATGGGGTTGCTAGGTAACGGCAGTCCAAATGTGACGTAACAACCGGGAAGTTTTTGAAACGGCTCATTTTCCAGACACCAAATGACGACTTGGTAGGTTATTTTTAAAAACACTTTTTAGAGGCAGTTGAGATCCAAATGGAAGCATAAAAACTTCCATAATGTGAATGTTGCGTAATAGGTCCCATTTAATACATCATGATGGGAGAATGCATAATCTATAACAAGTATCTATATATTATACGGTAATAAAGCTTTAAATAAAGGTTCTGTGTTGTCCCTCCTGAATTATCTATATTTTTAGAGAATATTTTGTACATTCATTCATTATGTATCATCTCAATTTAATTTATAATGTTTCAAACATCATCCAGTCATAATCAACAGATTTGAATATTATTGAAAAGTGTTTATTTCAGAAGTTGAATTCTTTACAGTGGAGCTGCGCCTATTCACACTTCAGTATTTATTCATTTTTCTGCACATCTAAAATATTTTAAACAAAGTGCAGCATAGAAGCTAAAAAAACCCACTAGCTTAAATGCTATTTGACACAACATTGGTAAAGCAGCCAGTTCAGGACCGCTAATTATTTTCCTTGCTGCTGATTGGCTGAACCGTTAAGAGTGAACAATTAACATAGAAGTGCTAAGACAGTTTCCACGTTTTAATGCATATTAAGGAATATCTGATGTTTGAACTACTAAAATATGCAGTTATAATTTTTTAAGCGTAGGTCTCAAGTATTTGAGGATAAATTTCCCACAAACTGAACAGTGAACAGGTGGAAACATGTATTAATTAAACCAACTACTTTCTGTAGTTCTTATCCAGATCCTGCATTAAAAGCTGTTTAGTTGCTTAATAACTACTGCAGTAAAAACACATGATTGCTTTAAGCTCCACTAATATTTAATATGTTCTCCTAAAGGTGTGAAATCAGCTGCGCTGCATTATCTTTATAATGATCTGAATGTTTCACAGCTCTGAACTCCGGTCAGACACTGAGAAATGAATCATCACTGATATTACATGTTCCTTTAGGAAATGTGTTCTCAGGATCTTAATTATTCAACACCTCTAATGTAAATGGCTGATAAATTATACCATGACTAATTTATTATTATTGTACTATTAGAGTGAAATTAAATAAGTGTGTATAATTTCCAAAGCAGGTTCTATTTTAAGTCTGAACTCTAAAAAGAGAGAAATTTCACCATAAAACATGTTGAGAGGAAATGAAACGTCTCATTTTTTTCAGGCCACATGGCCATAAAAGCAGGCAGAAAAAGGATCAATGATTCTAAATTTGACACATTGCACTTTCAAAGCACCCTTGTTTACTTTGAAGCCAACTCTTTTCGTTTAACCCTCCTGTCAGTCACGTTTTCACTCCTGGACCGGCACAAAACGAAAAGAAAACCGACTCTCCCACAGGAATGAGGCCTGTAATAGCATATTGATCAAAAATGAATCCAGTGCACAAATGAGAACATGGCAAAGCACAAATATTACAAACTACCTGGGCCTGGCTAAACGAAGGCTGGGTCGATGCAGGATTAATTGTGTTCGTCTCAGATCACAGCTGAATAACAGCAGCCCCTGTGTTTGTGTGACACTAAAGTGTTACAGCAGAACGAATCTGCTGGAGAATATGATTTATTTCACTCAGGGAGAAAAACATTCTGTCTTTGGAAACTTTAAATGTTGAAAAAGTTTCGTTTGGACCTAAAGACGATCTAGAGCAGTGGTTCCCAAACTTTTCCTTCTGCGACCCCCCAGTGGTTTCCAAACATTTTCTGCAAACAGCTTCAGTTATACAGCTGGAAACTAGACAGCAGAGGGGAAATCTGATGAACTCTGACCTGAACAAACACATAGAGACGGTTACAAAGTCGGCCTTCTGTCGCCTGAAGAACATTTTTCCATGTCTTTATCTTTAGTCGCATTGATTACTGCAACAGTGCCAGTAACTCCAGAACTAAACACAGAGAAGCAGCATTCAGCTTCTATGCGCCACAGATCTGGGGCAAACTTCCAGAAAACTGCAAAACAGCCGAAACACTGAGTTACCCACCTGGTTAGAGTTGCTTTTGAACCATAACAAATGGAACGTTAATCAATACATTTAATGATTTTGATGATGGGACTTGACAAAATGTAACGTTTGTTACATTTTGTCTCAATTGGTGACTGTATGATGTTTTCATGACTTTATTTTTGAGTTTTTATCACGTAAAACACTTTGAACTGCTGCTGAAATGTGTCATAAAATAAACTTGATTACTTGATTGATTGCTAATCGATGGCAGCTCTAAACAGGTGGGTCCCAGAAAACCTCAAAACAGTCGAAACACTGAGTAACGCACTTTATTAGATCTGCTTTTGAACGATAATTAACAACAAGAAACAATAAGATTAACCGACGTATTTGATGTGTTTTGATGATTACATTGAAATAATTAAATGTTTGTTTCTGGTTTTCATAACTCACACCACAATTGCATGTTTCTAAAAGAATTTTTTTTTTTTTTAAAATACTAACTTGACCGCCACTGAATGTAAGTACACTTTTCCATCATAAACAGTAAATCCAGATGGTGCTGCAAACCGCTGAACATAATTATAATAATAAAGCTTTAAAAATAAACATTTATAATGTAACGTACGAGTGGGTGTTTGGACTTAAAATATTACAGTATTTTGTGGTAAAATTGTGACGTTTCGGTTCACACAGTATTTCTTTTGTGCTGATGTTCCTTCATCTTTATCTGAGTCAAGGAGAAACTGTGACTTATGTGGCAAAATAAAAAAATTATTGCAATGCACCTTTTCTCCTGATATAGTTTTTAAAGTTACTATTTATACTTTTATTTATAACATTTTTTTTAATGCCACTGTGCCACAGCAATAATAGACCCACAAAAACAAATACCGCTCTTGGAAAACATCCCATTTGTAAAAACTGCATCCATAAACTGTATTTACTCATATTTTCTAATTTACTGATATCTACTGACAGTGGGTAAAATAATTAAACCAACTACGATAATCAGTCCGATAAGCAATGTTTTACTGTTCAACACTGTCTGTTTCCTTTTACAGTCGCTGGTTTTGAGGATAAAATGGCTTTTAAAAGGAAAACGTGTTTAAACATCTCTGTTTTTCCAGGACTTTGTCCAAATTCTGTAAAACTGAAGATACATTACAACCTTTTTGTAAAGCTTTATTTTAGAGCGTTTTAATCTGTTTGAGTCTCGGGGGAAATTAAGCTCTCATCCCTCTCCGTCCTTCATCGTCAGACTGATGTTTTTGTTCAGAGTGACTGGATTTTCTCACTCTTCTCCCTTTGGTGTGAGCTCCATGAAACAACGGTCTGGGACTGTAGTCTGTTTTTGATCGATCGCTTTTTTAAAACAATCCAATGCTGAATGTTACAGACCTGCTAGATTGATCATCTGCTAGAGCGGAAACATCTAGAGGCACAGAATAACAATAATCATGGCTGGGACTTTGTCTCAAACCACATTACAGAGACGGGATGTTCAATCACAGCCATGTAAACGCAGAGCAACAGACATTCAGGGTATTTTCACACCTCATAGTCCAGGAGACTCAGTTTTATTGGGCACCAAAATTGCAACATTTGCTAGATTTTCTCTCTGCTCTGAGTCAAACCAACCTGTTCCCCTCCTGGCCTGTGGGGGCGCTGCACCAGGAACCACTGAAGGAAACAACACAAAAACCTCTGAAGACACTGAGCGCTACTTCCTTCTTCACAAAATGGAAACAAAAATGGAGGCACCAGAATTTAGTGGTTGTAGGATTTCTCTTTTGTCTTTGGCTAAAGACCAGGAGCCATTTCTGCTGCTAACGCTAGCTAGCAAGTTTGTTTTGGTTGTATTTACCCAGAATGCCCAGTGCTTTAGACCACTTCCTATGTTTGGAGCGGACTCCGGTCTGCTTGCCGTTTGCATATGGCTGGACAATAAATCACTAACAATTTGCATCATGACAGATAGATGATCAATATCAATAGATGTAAACCTCCCACAGCAAGTTAAGCTAGGTTGGTAGCTTCATCTAACTCACCCACTCTTTGGTTACCTAGCAACAACCTGTTGAGTAACTTGCACAGCAGCAGTTTCAGGTTTCGCCTCATAAATGCTTATACATAAAAAACAGCGGTGTGGAATGAAAACTGGATAAAACAGGGAAGGCCACTAATAGTTTAGCTTTATTTCAGGTATTTGAAACCAAAAACTAATCAATAATTATCCATTCTGACTGATATGAAACGCTTAATTTCAGCCATTGTGTCCATCATTACGTTCTCATTTAGTGACTGCATGGTGGTTTTTATGACTTGGTTTTAAACGACTTAAAGCATTTTGAAGTGCCTTGTTGCTGAAATGTGCTGAACATCATGAATCAGAACCCAACCAGGGTTCATTTCAGCTGAGCCCAGCTCTAGAAGACCAGAGTTTGTTTTTCTGGTCCGATTACGCGTTCACATCTCCCCAAAAGAACCAAACTTTCTAGCCAAACCAACTGCAGTCTGACTAAACCGGACTGGTGTGTGAATGATGCGTCCTCAGAGTTGCTAATTATCATGCATTTATTTCAGAAGTGGAATAAAACCTGAAGCTAATTCACATTTGCATGAACAGAACATGCAGACTTCATACTTGGCTGAAGCTTGAACCATTTGCCCTTTTAGCTTCCAGCAGCCACTAAGCAAACAGAAGGTAGGAGTGAAGTAAACAGAAACAACATGACAACAAAAAGACCAAACCAGACCTGGAGACACAAACAGAATGTGTCAGCCATACAAATACCCCCGAAGGCAAACATCTCCCCCCAAAACACGACATGCTTACACTGGCATGGCAATTATTTAGCTGTGAGGCCAAGCAGTGATTGAGGTGAATGTAAAGACGGTGCAGTGTGTTTGTTTTCGCTACCCAGAGGCCCGTGTGCAGTCATGAGTGGCACAGATGGTTGTTTTAGCAGCAGGTGAGGGAACTTCAAACAAAGCGGGGTGAGAGCAGCTTTGGGTGTAGATGTTTAAAACATCAGCTCCTGCCAGGAGGCAACAAGGTCATTTCACATGCATTCATTATTGATTCTCTTTTAAGGAGAGTCGGATCCAGAAGCGCTCTGGTCCGCGCAGCGTCTCCAAGACGACGCCACTTAAACGCTTTTAATAATGTTTAACCAGAAAGACGCTCTGATACTCCCAGAGAACCTCTGCATGTTTGGTTCTGGTTTGGAGCAGAACCAGTACCAGAACCAGAACCAGAACCAGAAAGGTCTGGAAGGCTGAAAAAATTTATTTTTACTTGTCAAATAAATAAACACACAATACTTTAACAAATTAAGCAAAGCATATTTCTAGACAAGCGACATGTAAATTATAGATTTAAAACCAAAAGTCTTGTAGGTTTGTCAGATTTAAAAAAAAGATCCTAAAATTTCTAGATTTTGTTTTCTTGCCTTTTTAACAACAAAAACATGATTTTGTTTATTTTGACAAGTTTTTGTAAAATCTGCATTTTAAACTAAAGCCACTGTTTATGGTTCATATCATTAAAAATCTAATTGTTTTTTGATGCATATTTTCAATTGTAAGATTTTAATTGTTTGCATCTTTTGAAAGGGGAAATTTCCTCCTGATGTTTTTTGGTTTAGATGTTTGTTGAACCATCAAACCTGTTGCAGGAATTCAGAACAGAGTCATTTCTTCTGCTGACATGAATTATGATATTATTGGTGAAGCACAACACAGACAGGAAGAAAATCTCAAAATGACTTTTTGAAAATCTGAGGAGAAACATTATTAAAACATTAGTCACCTTAAATGGCATTCAGGACTTTCTTCCTGACTTGAAAGGAGACTTTGGGAAAAGGAAGGGAGCCGCCAGATAAATTGGGGTAAAGGTGAGCGGCTTGGGGGCCACAGAGGGCAAAGAGAGAGAAATGAACAGCAGCAGAAAGACGATCAGTCTGTGGGAAGGAAAACTGTCCTGCACCACATTATTACTGACAAACCGACTGCTATTTAAGATGGAAACCATGGAAATCAACAAATTTGGACTTAAAGTTTATCACAATATTTTTTTGCTATTATCGAGTTAACAATAAAAGTGACGACAGGAATTATTTATTCCTTTTTTCTTCCTTTTTACAACATTTTGCAAGTTTTTAGAAAGTATTCATAGGAAATTCTATCAAAATAGTTTTAAACATGAATTTTCTTTTAATAAAATGCAGTGACCTCATTGATTGTATTAGTTCATTTATTTTGAAATATCTGTCAAACATGACAATTAATAGTTGCGAGCTAATCAAGTCCCACTTTGAAATAGCATTGGTCAACGTCAATAGTAGAAATATTTTCGTCAAGTTTAGTTGTATTATAGATATTCTGTATAATGGATTACATGTATTAATCACTTATATTGTAATTTATTCAACAGGAGACCGGGAAATTATTGATTTATGATTTTTGTTGTCTCTTCTGTAAAACTTACTCCTACTTTTGTTTTCTTGTAAAATGTGCACGATAAACGTTCTTACAGATGTGCCATAGAATGGTATATTACATGTATTACAGTAATAAGTTATAGTATAATTTAATCAAAAACAGGACTTAGAATTTCTGTTTTTATTTTTTTAAGTGTTTTAATTCAGATTTTGACTCTTGTTGACATTATTTTAATCATTCAGATCTTCATTAGCCAGCTACCTTCTCTTATTGAATTATCCCCAATAACAGTGAATTAAATTATAATATGTCCCTCCTGTTACGGAGGAAATATCTTCCATCTTGACCTGATATCAGTCACTGTGATTAATTCCCTCATCACTTCATTAGAGAACTGCCACTCTCAGGAATCGGGAAGAAGTGGGTTGATTGACCGATTCTCAGGGGAAATAATCCAGAATCAGCCCAAAGCTGCAGGTACAAACCGTTTTACATAAAAACCTGGAGTTAGAACAAATTCCAGGCATCAACAGGAATTTAACACTGGAAAGGCAGAAACACAGAGCAGAATTCATACATTATTGGACTTGTTGCAGCAGAGAGACGTCAAACGCTGACGGAGAATCACTGAGGGTTAAAGTCAGCAAGTCACATAAACTCGGCTTCATCGATTCAACACGTCAGGAATATCGGTTTATTTTTTAAAGGAATGTTTTCCAGCCCATCAGCTCAGACCCAACATGCCTGAGCTCTGGTCTGTGTTCATTTCACCACAAAATAGTTTAATAACTGTTATTAACGCCGAGTTTTGATGCATGAAGAACGCCCAGACAATTACCCTCCTGTAAAGTTTCTGAATCAGAGGAAACTCATGGAGATTCTACATGCTTCACCCAACTCTGTCATTCTTCACCTACAAGCCTCAGTCTGGGTTTGGGTCTGACGGCAGGAAGCGGGCCGCGTCCTGAGCTTTTATGACACATCATGTCTTTATGTCTATTAGTTTTTTATTCCTTTGCTTTATTTGTTTTGTTTAGCTTGTTTTGTGCTGAAGCAGAGAAAATAAACTGTTTCACAACGGTTTTCCCAAATAACGAGTTAACGTCCCGAAGGTTTTTTCAAAGTAACTTTCTGATTGTTTTCTTGAGATGAAGGTAATTTCGAGACAATAAACTATCAAAGTTTGTTTTCTCCAGATCAACTCATCTCAAGAAAACCATCAGCAGGATTACATTCTACGTGGTAAATCAGATCCAGGTTTTGGACCTGTGGCTAATGAGGTGGAAGAACCCGTCACGCTCGTCCATTTCTCTGCCTGCTCTACAGGACGGCTCCGCGCTCCGCCATCACCAGGAGGCGGAGGGAGGAACCCGACAGGCCGAGCAGTCCCGCCGTTTTAATGGCCATCGCCTGCTCAGCGCTGACACGTCACACCTTCCATCCCAGAACCATCACAGATCCAAACTGCCACCAGAACCGCAGGCCCGGGCGCTTTATTTGTTTTGATAGACGGATTTATTCTGTTGTCTTGTGCAATTTATGATGCAGTTCCAAATGTGTTGCTGGAAATCTCCAAAACGCCTTAATAGCATGTTACTTTTACCAAAGTGAAGGGAAGAGGGTCAGGGACACTAAAAATAAAAGATTCTGACAATTTTTCCTCAGAATTCTGACTTTAATCCTTACAGATAAAAGTCAGAAGATTAAAGACATTAAAGATTAAAGCAGAATAAAAACAGGATAATTATGAAATGAAAGATAATTCTGAAAAAACTGTTAGAAATGTTAAAATTCTGCGATTAAAAGAATTCTGAAATTACAGAATTCTTTAGTTTGTGAGATTTTGTTAAAATGGTCAGAATTGTGAGACTGATATTAACATTTTGAAAGTCAGAATTCTGAGGAAATTGTTTTTCATAGATCCTCATCTTCTTCCCTACCAGAGGGACGGATTATTGTCTCTATACTCTGTTCGTTCAGACCAACTGTTGCACCCTTTACATTTAAAACGACTGAAAATGAATTGATCTTTTTTTCCAGCAGCAAAACTCAACCTCCTACTTAAAGTGTGAAAAACAGTGAGGTAATAATTCTGAGCATCAAAGTCTGTTGCAGTCAAGGGCGTAGGAACGAGTCTGTCATTGGGGGGGACATGTCCCCCCCGTCCCCCCCGCTTCCTACGCCTATGTTTGCAGCATAATTTCAAGCAGCTCTCTGCCTGCTAACTGCTGTCCTGCAGCCAACGCGACAGCAGCTGGGCTGTAAACAAACCGAGGTCAGCCTCTCATCAGCCGGTTTCAGGGAGCTCCGGTTCTGGTCCAGAAGGCCGGGATACTTTCTACATTTAGATCTCAATCACACCATCAGCTTCACTCATGAAGCATTTTGAAATAAAAGGTTCACAAAGTGTTGTTCAAACATGTTACAAGTAGAGACAGCTTTTTAAATTGTGCCAAAGGCTTCATGGTATAAATACCGTATTTTCTGGACTGTAAAGGTGTTTTCCCACCTGATGGTTCAGTTCGATTGGAGACCAAATGGCAACATTTGTTTAATTTCCAGTGTCTGGTCCGAGTCAAACCAGATTTGACCTGGTGGAGACATGCAGGATGGGTCAGCAGGGTCAGTGGAGGAGATGACTATAGGCCTGTCACAATAAATCAATTAATCACATGATAAATTAAAAGAAACTCAATCATTTTCATTTGCTTGATTTATCGTTTTCCTCTTTTCTTTCTCTTTTTACCAAAACTGAAAGGTAAAACTCTTCAGTCTGGTGCTTTTGTTTACACAGACTTCATAATTCATTTTATTTGTCGTTTCTGTTTATTTATTTTGGATATTTCAAATGTCTTTCAGATCCAGGGTTTAATGTTCATTAGAATTTAAAGTTTATTGATCTCTGAGAAAGTGTTCCTGCCATTATTACTGTTAAATTACTTTATAATGGTCTCAAAACAACAATATTATCGTTTATCGCAATACGTTCTGGGACAATTTATCGTCGGTAAAATGTGTTATCATGACAGGCCCACCTGATAAGATGCATCAGCAACCCAAGTCTGTTTTTAGGTGGATTTGTGTGACCAGACGTTGTCCAGCCAGAATGTGAGTTTTAAATGACGGGCAGCTGCATTTAGTCATATAACAGAAACTGACATGAAAAATCGCTTCATCCCCAACTAAACGACGGGCAGCTTACTGACTCTGTCCTGCATGTGTCTATGAAATTAGCAAAGCCTCTATACAGAAAAATAGCAAGAAAATCTCCAATTTATTTGGTTTTTGACAAACATTAGAACAACCTTGGTCAAACCACTGCTCTGACGTAACAAAGTAGATCTTCATCACCTCTGAGCCAGAATTAACAGAAAGAAATGCTTAAAAATTGGATCCTTATAATGAGTTTCACTTTAATTTCATTACTGAAATCAATCAACTGATACTTTCAGAATGTTTTTATCTGCAGATGCTGAGCTTTAAATTCAGTTTTTAAATTTCAGGTGACATAAACAGTACATGGTTTAAATCAAGGCTGTCAATCTTGGTTTAGCCAGGCTAATTGAGAACATGAGAGGCTGCTTCATTTGAATTAGGAAGCTAATTTTGGGCTGATTGCTCTCTCGAATGAGCGTCACAGACTGTGGCTGAAACCTGCAGAAGGTCAAGGGGAGGACATGTTTCTGAAAGAAAATAGAAAAACGTATTCAGCTGATAACACAAGCCAAATTTCAATTTTCAAAAGCCAACACGGGCCCTCCCGCAAAGTCAATAACTTATGTCTGGCTGTTTTACATAACTAATCGAGCAGAGTTGAAGGGAGTCATTGGATGCTAAAACCTCATTATCCTGCCTGGCGACCTTGGCACATGAGCTGAATGAGGAAGTATCGTCTTCTAAAGACTCCTGGAGACGCAAAGAGGCGCTTTGAGCACGATGTCCAGAGGCTGTCGGAACGCCGCAATCCGGCCGCATCATGGCCGCGACGCACCGCAGGCAGGATGCAACC
>NW_015113973.1:36416-71566 GCF_001443285.1 Poecilia latipinna | reverse complement strand
GCCGCGAAGCACCGCAGGCAGGATGCAACCTGGTCGCATCATGGCCGCGAAGCACCGCAGGCAGGATGCAACCTGGTCGCATCATGGCCGCGAAGCACCGCAGGCAGGGTGCAAACTGGCCGCATCATGGCCGCGAAGCACCGCAGGCAGGATGCAACCTGGTCGCATCATGGCCGCGAAGCACCGCAGGCAGGATGCAACCTGGTCGCATCATGGCCGCGACGCACCGCAGGCAGGATGCAACCTGGTCGCATCATGGCCGCGACGCACCGCAGGCAGGATGCAACCTGGCCGCATCATGGCCGCGACGCATCGCAGGCAGGATGCAACCCGGCAGCGATAATTGACAATATTGTTGTTTTTGAGACATTTTTAAGTAATGTAGTGAAAATATTGCAATTTTGCCCACTCAAAGACCAATAAACTATTTTTTCCCCCTAACAAAATTAAAAAACATTGTTATTTTTCCAACTAATACCAACTTCTGTGTTCGCAAATGTATAAAAATACCCCAAAGAGTAATTGAGGTCTAATGCATGTTAGATTTTGATCTAATGGAGTCAAACTCAATTGAAGGTTTTTCTGTTGAAACAAACATTCAGGTGTCGCTAGCTGCTAGCTAATCTGTTAGCGTGGTTTAAATAAAAGCCGATACATTTTTTTCAGAGTTTTTTCGTGTTGTGTGACATGGCCCTCCTTTGGTTTGCTGTTAACATCTCAGTGACATGATGGCACATAACTCAGCAGCGATACGATCTGGTGTTGGCTGCTGTGAAGAGCAGATATGCTAATATATTGCATGATTTATTGTAGTAAAGCCGAGTTCAGACATAAAAAGGTGAGATTAGTTATGTACTCAGCACAGTGTTGCAGTCACGCTTCTGCTTTTTACGTCGCATGCTCAAAGCTTTGCTACATTTCCAGCCATCATTCATTTGAATTGATTTCTGGATCCTTCCTGAAGTCTAAATGACAAAGTGTCTGTTTTAGGTGAATAATTGGTGAGTAGCGCGACCTAAATAAGTCTGAAATAAACCCTGATCTGGTCTTTTCAGCTGTTTGTCATCGACTTCATGAAACTAATTAGGGAAAGTAAAAACTGAGAGGGAATTTAAAATATTGCAACATAGAAACAAAATAATATTTAATAAGATTTTAACATTAATGTCTCACCAAAACAACCCATAATCTCACAATACAATCCAACTTTTATCTCTTACCTTTGATTCCATTTATTATGTGTTAACATTAGTGGGACCTGATAGTAAGAGGCAAGCCATAAAACTAACCAAATCAACAAAAACAAGGGAAAGATTGATCAAAAATACAGACAGAAACTGAGCTGAGTGTAAATATCAACCCAGAATCCCAACATAATGTCTCTAAATCCTGAGATTAATTTCTAAATTCATTTTTCTCAGTGACCTTAATCTTTTTCCATACTCTACTGTTTGTTACATTTTGCTTTGATTTAATTTGCTGTTAAATGTTAATACATAAACTTCTAAAAGAAAAGCAACATGGGAATTTGACATTAATATTTTTAAATTTTATACTTTATAGAAGTTTTTTCATGCGTCGCTGCTCTGCCCCTTCCTCCACTCACCGTTACTCTCTGCTACGCTACAGCTTCTCCCCATCAGCGGAACGCTAATGCTAATTAGCACAGCCACCGATGAAGACAGACAAACGGCTTTCCTGTAACGGTAAGTTGTTTCTCCACCATTAGTACATTTAGTATCAACTACATAAGATTGATTGACAGCGATAAGACCCGCCTCCTGGCTCTGACTGGTTGGTTTTGGAGAATAGTGGAGGAGTAGCTCAGGGAGGAGATCGATAAACTCTCATCATAAACTGCAACAACATGCTGAGTTTTGTGTAAAAACATTCTTTATAAAAGTTACTGCAGCTTTAATGGAAACACATCAATTTTCAAAAAACTTTAGTTTTTTGAAAATTGTTGGGCCGTGTCAAATTTGGTTTATTTACTGCGATGGAAACACTTATTTTGCATCACGAGTCACATAATGAACAACAGGATGTTACTACTGGCAGAAACCACAAAGAAGACCACAGGACGTGGTAGGAGGATGATGTTTTTATAAACAAACTTATTCATGTTTGATTTTAATTGCATTTCTCATTTAATGGAAACACGGTGACACGGTGTGTTTTTTCGACATTAGAAAGCTCATTTGTAGCTGGTGTGAAGGTAAACCCGGCCCAGCAGACTTGCTCTCAGCAGATCTGCCATTAAATGTCAAATGTAAACAAAGTGCGGCTCTCTGTCAGCCAGCTAGTCCGGCTCCAGGGACGCGGCTCCATGTCCCTGCAGAGACTCGTTTGAGGCTCTTTCATCAAGACATCATGGAGGTTTGGATTGTAAAAAGATGAATTTGTATTTATAAAAACATTCTCTTTCAGGTCAGCAAATTATCCGGCGCCGCTTTTGGACCAGCTCAAAGAGAATGTGTCAGTTTGCTGTGGAAACGGTTCACGGTTCCCTGGCAGCGCGCAGCAGCGGGGCGCTCTGCCCATGCTGCCCGTGCTTTTGACTCTGATCGGCGCCAGGGCAGATAGTGCTGCCGAGCCCACAGGATTTGCTCTGTGTGGTTAAACCGCCAACATCCACACAGATAATTCCCAGTGACCATTCTGACACGGACGCTCCCCCACAGCCCAGCATGTGGCAGCATTCTCATCAACAGAGTGGCGTCCCGCTGCACCAACTCAGCCATTATCTCATGGGGAAATCATTAGAAATACCTTCCTGAAGGAGCAGAAAATTATTTCCTTAACAATACTGAAGAGATAAGAGCGTGCAGGGAGAAAACGCAGCCAGTACCCGGAGCTCTCCACTGGAAGATAATGACTGAGAAGCTCATCAGTTCTGCTACATCCATATCTGTCCTGCCAGACTGCCAGATAACTGTGTTTCTTAACAAATCCCCCGTGCCACGTGTTGCCCGCTAAACCCTCCCTTTGCGCTGTTCAGTTTGCCTTGGCCAAATTTAATTCTCATGCTGGAGTTTTGACCGGGCGACTTCTGCTCCTCTCTGGCTTCATGTCGCAGCTCAGACTGCGTGACATGGAAATTAAACCAAACAAATAAATAACTGCAGTTCACCAAGCCTGTAACCTGTTCATTCATCCAGCCACTGGGGGCGCTGTTAGAAAACCGATGTGTATTTTTACCTCTCAATGCTTGATATGAAGCAGTGAGTTGTTCATTTTACTGCCATGAACTCGTTTTGTCTATGTTACCACTTCTGCATCGAAGCTACATAGTGAAGTTTTGCGGTTTAGATCAAGTTTATTGTTTTGGTTGTTCATTCAACAGAAGCTCTGAATGAATCTAAAGCAGGTTTAGCCCACAGCATCAGTGAAACGCTTTTGACTGGAACATCAACAGAACCAAAATACTGGCAACAAACCTTGTTGATTGTGTTTCCTAGTCTCATGTATCTTCCTGCCATTTAAAAAAAAATAATTAATTTGGTTTTAGAAACAACTAAAACCATTTTTAAGCCTATTAGATGTTCCACATCATTAAAAGTGACCTGCAGATCCTCTCCCAAGGTGGAGCCGCAACAGTAAATGATGGTATCCTCAGCATAGAGATTAAATTTAGCATCAGGTTCTACCAAGTGCATCAACATAAATACTGAACTATAAGGGGCCCAAAACTGAGCCCTGAGGCACGCCAGAGGATGCATTGTTTAAAATCTACCATTGAAACGGCATACTTTGAGAAATAATTAGTAAACCAGGCAACGTCTTGGTTTGATAGACCAACATTCAACAACATTCAACAACATTCAACGCAGAATCATCCACAGTATCAAAACCATGAAATATGTAACAAATCACATATCAAACATATCAAATCACAACAAAACAAGCAGAAATCGTCTATTTACACATCAGTGTCTAAACAAAACATGATCATGTCTAGTTGCTTCTCTTTAGCTATAAATTAGTAGTTTATGATTTAAATTTGTAATAAATGTGATTTATGCTTGTAGGGCTCGGTAATAAGTAAAGTTTACCACAATGTTGTATGAAAACAACTAAAGAGACAAAAGGAACGACTTATTACTTGTTTTTTAGGTAAATGCATCACAAAGCAGTTATAGCCCCACAAAAACAAATAATGCTGTTGAGAAACATTCACATTGGTCCTGCGGGTGAATTTTATGAACACAGGAACTCAATCATATTTTCAAAACTTATTGAAAATTATTGAACAAATGGCAGAGAAAATGGTGAAAAAAATCTCACTATTAATTGGTATTTATCAAAATTCCTATTATAATGTGTCACAATAAACAAGAAAACACTAACTACCCACCACTAAATGCTACTTACTTGTATGGCTTGATGTTTATGTCATATGTACCATTGTAACTGATTTAGTGTATCCTGTATTATATCCAACAGCAGCTGATGTGGAGGAAAACCCACATCTTCAACATTTCTCACTCATATCTCTGCTCCTCATAAGGTTCTTCAGAGCACTAAAAGGTTGTCAAGTCAAAGTCTGAAAGTGCAGAAAACCCGACTTTCCTTCAGAAAGGATGAAGCAGCAGCTTGTAGAGGTCACGCTGCTGATCAAAGACTTACAGGTGAGACAAATCGGAAAAAGTGTCTGGACTCTGGATGCTGTTAAAGTGAAGTTTCCTTTCCGTTTGGGCTGCATCTCTTTGTTGCCACTGACTCCGAGTTCATCTCTGTAGGGCCGAATTTGTCAGCCGGTGACCGCCATCACCCCGGTTTGTGCGGCTCTTAGTGCCTCGGCGCTGCCGGGTCAGCCGAGCCAGGAGCTCTCACAGAATCACAAACTAATTGCTTTATCTCAGCCTTTTGTCTAAAGGGTCAGAAATTGAGTTTGCTCGTCGGGCCGAGAGAGGGAATTATAAATCGAAAGGGATGGGGAAGAAAAATTCAATTTGCGCACAAGGCTTGTCAGAAGCGCTTACTCGGGTGGCTGTTAGGTGTCCAGATTAGAGGAGGGAGAGAAAGGGAGATAACGGCATTACAACGCGAACAAACATGCTGTTGTCCAAAGGGCTATAGGCGACGGGACTAATCTAATGCTTGACACAGACGAGTCCCAGACAGAAATTGATGTTAACAGCAGTCTATTCACCTGCCGAGTCACCGACTCGGCCCAGTCTGTGCACACGACCCAAAACCTACCACCTAATGAGACAAACAACTTTAATCTGGACCAGTCAGCAGCAAACACATCCAAACAGCTTTATGAATGAGTTTTTAGGATCTGTTATGCAAAATTCCCATTTTGCACATTTTTGTAATTCTCTGCTGCTTCCATAAACAGAAAAAGTGCTAAAAAAACAAACAAAAAAAACAACAACATCCAGCTGATTTTTGGCAATAAGTTAATGATTTTTGGTGTCTGGAAAATGAGACGTTTCAAAAACCTCCTGAATGTAAAATCTAGGCCTGTTGCAATAAATCAATAAATCCCATAATCAATCAGTAATTTCCATTTGCATTATTTATCATTTTTCTCTCTTTCTACCAAAAACTGGATGATAAAAGTCTGCAGTCTGGTGTTTTGGTCTCAACCATCCCGTTTCTTGAAGGACAATTTTGTCTTCATAATGCATTTTTATTTGTTGTTTCGTTTCCTTTCTAGCCTTTTCCAAGATGCATACTGTAATAATTCACATTTATTTATATTTTGGATATTAAAAATGCCATTCAGTTCCAGTGTTAAATGCTCATTAGAATTTAAAATTTATTGATCTTTAAGAACTCTAAGTGGGCAAAACATTTGATACGGTTTGGTGCTTAGCATAACCAGAAAAATAATACCAGTAATAATAATAAAATAATATAAAATCAGCGTGATGCGTGACTGCGAGGAGAGCGCGAAGCTCCTCACCGGGTTAAACCTGCACGATGAGTGATTAGCGCTGGGTCGTTAACCACTAACGCACCGGCCAACCGGGACCACAGACCTAAACTTTACAGGGAAGACGGGGCCAAACGCTGGGCAGCGTGTTGAGATGTAAGCGCCGCATAATGTTCTGTTCACAAATATACATCATTCTCACCACTCGTCAATGCGCCACTGAAAGCGCGACTACAAGTTATTCCTGCGGTTCGTGAAGAGCTGCGCAACCAGAGCTGCGCAACCAGAGCTAACGCGGCGGGTTTAAACTCTTACCTTAATCAATAACTCCTCATAACCAACCATAATTCCTCACAGGGGGTTGATGTAAATATCCATAGCGGTCAGCCTGTGTCCAGTTTGAGTGAAACGAGGCGCGCAGGATCCGCGCTGAGGTCAACTTTAGACATCCAGCTGCTGCAGCGCGCAGAGGCCCAGCGGTGTGATTGGTCCGGCTTTAAATGCATAAACTATAAACATATCTTCTGTAAACATATCTTTTAGGAATAAATCTGCTCTGATAGTGAAACGCTCGGAGCAACAGAAACACTTGCAGTCCGGCTTAAAAAAAAAGGCTTTTTTTTTTTCTTATTTTATTTTCCTAAAAGAAAAAAAAAAAGAAAGGCTTAGCCTGGCGGTGGCGCTAGTAAAGCATGGCGGACCGCCAGGCCTATAATACACTGGGGCAAACCCTGGAATGTGTACTTGCATTGTTACTATTATATATTTGGAAATGATCTCAAAACAACATTATCACTTATAGCAATAATTTCTGGAACAATTTATCACAAAGCAGCAGGAAAGTGAAGTTCTGCCCGTTACCTAGCAACCCCAGTGGAGCTCTGCCTGTTACTTAGCAACCTATGCAGTTCCAGCATGTTTGGTCAGCTGGTTTTAGCTACTATGCTCTATGTGCTGTACAACTTATTGATTGTGCAGGAGGCTCCACTTCTGCTTTTCAAACATCTACAGTTGTATAATTGCTCATCTGCTTGCAGCCATTTTAACGTGCGAGTTTAGACGATGAGTTGGGGGGCATGGCCAGCAGCAGAGTATTTGGATTCAAAGTGACAAGAAGCTTTGAAACAGCTCATTGTGAAAGAAAAGCTCATGGTTTTGTGGAGAACATGTTTTGTTTAACTTGTAGACCTTTTCTAGCCTGTTCCGGGTCGCATACTGTAATAGTTCACCTTTAAAAATCCACACATAAGAAGTCCCAGGAGGCTGGGTGGATAGAAAATGCAACTTGTCCCCCAGTTTGTAGTAATTTTTCTCATTCGAGTCAAAGACATCAGACATGCTGCCTACTGGATAATTAATAAACCCCGCAGACGGTTCTTGGATGATGAAGCAGCGTAACCACGCCGTGTTCCCGCTGGATTCTTGTTAGGGAACAATGACAGGAAACTGTGACTTCACACATTCTTACTTTACCAGAAACACACAGTTATTCAGAAAACAGGAATTTCTCAGCCCAGAAACGAAGCAGAGGAAAAACAGAGGAGGAACCAGGAAATACAGAAAATATTCAGAAGTAGAGAAGGAGTTTATATCAGGTCAGATTTTCTGGGAATCCTAGATACGGCACCCTCCACACTATTTGGCAAAAACTGCAGCTAATTCCTGTGAAACAAAGCAAACTGAAGCATTTTCTTAATTTTTATTTCACTTTTTCTTAGGAACCTTGAATTAATAATTCATAATTTGTTGTTTAATATATCGTACAAAGATCCACCTTTGTGTTTATCTTCCTACATGTCCAGTGAGGAGGATTGTAACAGAGGTAAAAACAAAAGATAAAATAATAAATGATTAAAAAATCCCCCCCCAAAATTATGTTCTTCCAAGTCCAGGAATATCAATTCTGCTGGTAATCTGCAGGATGAGCATCTGGAGCACGATTCAGCAACTCCAGTTCTCCTGCACCACTTTCCTCAATTACACATACGTCGTTCCTACAAGTCTGAACTGGACGTGATCTGCGCCATCTTGGTAGGCAAGCGCAAATCATAGATGACCCATGGCTTCCAGACCAACAAAAAGAAACTATGTGGACGCTCTTGACCAAAGTCTTAGAGGAAGATACATGAACAAAATGGCTGCTGTCGAGATCGTATGAGGCGGAGAGGGAAACCATGTCAGACGATGTGGACGAGCTGCCTCTGATCTCCTACTATGACATAATTAACTACTTAGTGAACATGAAGAGTGCATACAAATCCATGGATGTGTAAAATGACTGTTTAACTGCTTTGTAAAGGACGTATGAACTTTGTGTGAATATCACGGTTCCGGTGACAGAGTAAACAAACACATAGGCTACATGTCAGTCTTAGCTAGCAAATAAAAGCAACATTAGCTAAGCTAATATTGCTAGTTCAGCAGTAAGTACTACAGTAAACATCACTGATGTTTATCACAGAGGTGGGAAGAGAACTCGTAGCTGAAATGTACTTGTATCGTTTATAAGTTAGATAGGATAGCTAGTTCTAAACTTGGGGCTTGTTTGTTGTTGTCATAGCAACTCCATAGCAACTGTCATGACAGTTAGCTATAGTACCAACCAAGATGGCTGTTCCCTGTATCATCCGTCCACGTATGTTTATTAAATGTACACACCCAATAAATCTAAACTGTTTGCTGCTTCACTCGATGTTTGGACCAATGTAAGGACGATTTAGAGTCAAGCAGTGTCATCAGCACCTTTTCCCTACAGTGACGTGTTTATTTAGAGCGAGGCCGAGGCGGCAGACAGGTCAACGGCTTTCAGCTTCCAGAGTTTGTCCAAAAGCCTGCTATTTCTGTTGAAATTACCACATCAAAAGCCAGAGCAGCCCCAGGATTTCTGAAAATGAAAGAACTTTGGAACCACAGGCAGATTCTCTCAACTAGCTGCCGACCAAACTGAATTAGATTCGGGGTTTCTTTGTGGCCCTGGCTGAGCCGTACAGAAAGAAATCTTCAGTGTTGTGGTCTTCCAATCAGACCTTTGTGGTATAAAGGTCATTTCTCTTTAATAAGCACATAACTGTTTGCTGGAGATTGGCCAAAAGGCCCCCAACCGTCTCAGGAAATGAGACAAAAATCCTCTGATCTTATGACCTGATTGAATTATTTGAGAAGACTTCTCAACAGTATGAGTGGAAAACAGCGGAGATCCTTCTGTCATAATTCAATAGACTCAACATTGCTACCTTGGATAAAGACGGATGCAGAAAAATATTCTTTGAAGCAAAAATGTATCAAGCTTAGCTGCAGGGATGGAAACATTCCTTCCCGGGAAGAGCTGAGGTGATTCAAATCAGGGATTATAATTAAATCTGAATTATTTTATGAAATTTAAAACACTGCTGTCTGGTGCTAATATTTAAAATGTGTTGTTTAAGGACATGATGTGTATATTGTTTTGATGATGGTGGTTTAGAAATACAACATCTCTGCAGACTCTATCCTACCTGGTAAACATGCAAAAAGCCTTAAAGGGATCCATGATTAGCAACAATAGAAATATTGAGAAATATTAATTTCAGATGTAAAAACAACAGTAAAAATACTGTAGATTAGTTTAATAAGCTTAATTAAAATATTCTTACACGCACATTGCCATGTTGTTTACGTTTCAATGCATTCTGGGTAGAGGACTTATGCTAGGTGCTGCGACGCCAAATCGTAAAATCACAACAGTAATTTCTGAGGATTGAGTAACTTTCATGACTTTCAGTCTGAACTGGAAAGAGTTGAAATCGAAGACAAAACAGAAATGATGAGGGGAAATTGAACTGGGGATTAATAAATGAAGGAAGATGAGAGAGAAAAAGCTGCTGCTGCTTGAAGATGCTAACCCAGACGGAGAGCGTAGGCTGCAAAGAGCTCCAGTTTCTAACTCAAGCTGCTTGCGGTTAGCACTGAGATCAAAACATTTTCTGAAATATATTAAAATGGTTTGTTACAAAGACTTAAAAATGTTTTATGTCACTTTAAACACCCATTCATTACTTTCCAAATTCTTTTGATTTTGCATTGACTCCCATTCATGCTGTTAGCTCCACTAATGGTTAGTTCTACCTCATGCTGTTAGCTTTGCTAACTGCGCTAGCTGTAGCTAATGCAGTTAGCACCAGACAATTAGTTCTAGCCAATGCTGACAGGTGCTACTAGTGGTGTTAGCGCCAGGCTAATAATCACATGAGGCTAATCTTGTATTTAATGGTACTTGAAAACTTTGGAGCAGTCCGCCTCAGTCCAAATGTTTTCTTAGCCACCATGACCTTGACGTCTTGGGGTGGAATAAGTCATTGACAACAATTATTTTGTCATTCATGGATTTTTTCTCCCCATTGAATAAACATGCTCAAATTAAAATGTGGAGCTGTTTTTTAATGCCAAAAAACAACATAATCATGTTTAGCATCCTTGTGCTAAATGTTCGGTCAATACAAAGTAAATTTTTCAGTTTCATGCCATTCTTATTTCTTTGCTTTCCTCTTGCAGTTCACTTATGTGCAATCTAACAAGTTAAAGTACATTTACAAATAAATATACTTCAAATTAAACACCAAAAGGAGAATAACTGCATATTTTCACTGGTGTACCACAAAAATCTGTCTGGTCCTCTTTACCCAAGTTACCTGAAATAGCCTTTTTCTCTGCCTGATGAATATTTAAAATGAGAATTACTGTGGATCATGTTTATATGCCCGTATCATGAATAATAAAACAGTTTATTCCAGCAGCATTTCATCTGACACATATTAGTTTTGCTGGCGTCCTTTGGAATTATGGTATTTCTTTCAAACTTACCAGAAGGATGAAACTCCTGTGTTAAAAGGTAGATGGGGATGCTCACTTTACCCTGAGGTAAAAACAGAATACAATGATGTAAGCTCCGTACATCAAATTGATATATTTGATTAAAAAAAATGTTCACATGTATAAAATAGGGCCAGTGTAGATACAGTGATGCCCCAGTATTTACAGGAGCTCTCGAAAAACTAAAATATGCACTAGAGACCTCCTCTAGAAACTACTAGAACTGTCTACTTTGTTAGAGTATATATTAATGAAAAGAGACACCAGTTTGATACACACTTCTGAAATAAATGTAAGTCAACTTACCTTTAATCACACGATTAATGATATCCATCTATGTAAAAACACACCATGTTAATTATTCATCACAATAATCAATGATTTAACAAGGTAGGAAACAGATAAATATCAATATGCAACACTTTTTTTTTATCAATCTCTGCAAGTGTTTACATTTGTAAATGATCATCTTTTCAAGCTAACGACTTTTAACAGATTGTTCACAACGTTGCACCATGTTTGCAAAGATAAATGTTACAATAATGTAACATACAGAAATCAACTTACATATTTTTACTAAACTCGTAAAGAAAGACTGCTGTTTGATTAAACCTGCCTTTAACTCCTGGGCTTTTTCAGCTGGCGCTGCCTGCTGGGTGGTTAGCATTAGCATGGTTAGCCTGTTAGCCTCTCCACGTTGCGTCCTTTGCTGTCGCCACAGTCGACCCCACAAAAACACACGCAGGAATCCTTCACAGTGGTATAATAAAAAAGAGGGCTTGGGGGACTCTTACTTCCGATCCACCATGAAACTGACCGGCTACCTTTACGTTCTCTGCCATGTTTTCCAGGATAAATAATCTCCGCAGCTTCGCTCTGGCTTCGTGCCAACTGGCGTTCTACAACTTTGGTTGCCATGGATACCAGTTAGCTACCCGCGCGACCCCACCCACCAACGGTTGCCGTGGAAACCAGAAAGCGTTATCCGGTCTTCGAGGCAACCATTGGTAGAGGCCAGCGTTTTTTCTTCCCTTTAAAAAACGTACTTAAAAATGTACTCTAATACTACACATTAAATATAAGATCAATTTCAAATGCCACTTATTCAAGTATAATTAAAAAATAATAATTAAAAAAGAGTACATTTCAGCCAAAAATCTCAGGAAATTCCTTGTTTTTTCAAAAAAAAAAAAAATTCTTGGTTTTAAAGGTTGAAAAGTTGTAAGAAAAAACTTGAATCTCAGAAATTTTTGAGACAAAGCTTGCAAATTTCCAAGATTTTTAAATTTTGTTGTGTGTTTTGTAGCAAATTCGCAGCTTTTCAAGCTCAAAAATGTTCTTGATTTTCTAGAAAATTTCTGAGATTAATCTATAAATTTCTGATTCTTTTTTTTTTTTTGACAATCGGCACCAAACGTTCCATGTCGAACAAACACAATTTCACAGTTGTAGTGTTTCCAATAAATAAGAAACACAATTAAAATCACATGTGAGTAAGTTTGTTCACATGATGTCATAAAAAAACGCCACGCCATCATCCTCTAACTACTTCCTGTTGTCATCTTCTTCATGGTTTCCACCAGTAATAACATCCAGTTGTTGATCACACGACTCATGTGATGAAAAAAGTGTTTCCATTGCAGTTTTGCAAAATAAACCAAAAAGTAAACAAAGAAAAAATCCATCTCATCCGTGTTTCCATTAAGCAAAATAAATTGGGCAGTTATGTGGTCAATGGAAACAAAGCTTATGAAAGGCTAAGTAAGCCAAAATACTGCTGTCTGTTTTTGACTGTGTCCCTTTAAGCAGTCTGGTTATTAAAATTATTTCTGCTCCCTTCTTGTCAGAATCAGTTGATTCCTATGGGAGCAGGACTGTTGGCAAGAGAGGGAGAAAAAAGGCAATTACCATCCGAGTCAAGAGAGGATGATGCTCATGGCAGTGATGATCTATGGCAGCTAGAAAAAGCAGGGCAGCAGGCAGGAGCAGTGATTGGAGAGATGAATATACTAAGGGAGCTGAGAGGCGAAGGGACAGAGCTTAAGATGAGCCGCCTGATACAAGTCAAAGGCAGAAAAAGAGTCCAAATGTCTGCAGAGCCGAGGAGAAACTGGGAACTGAGAGTCTGTTTACCAGATCTGAGGGGGAACATTGGGCGTTTTTACACAATTCATGTTTGTAAACCTGAAATATTAAATCATTTCTTTAATGTCAGTCAGTAATTTTCTAAGTGTAGAGCAGAACGTCACATCTGAAGCAGGTAATTATAATTTACGGAGCCTGCAGCGGCCAGAAGGTGGCAGTGTGTGGAGCGTTTAATAACCATAACGTATAAAATAGAACTCATTTTATATACATTTATAACTCATAGAGTGAAATATATTGATATTAAAAGGCAATATGGTTGCCATAAACAAAACACAGACAGACTTATATGATTCAACATCATGTTCTCATTTTACTCTAGAACCGCTCTGTTCCTGGTTCATTTGTTCCTTTTCTAGACTTTTATTCATAACTTTTATTTTTGGATAATTATTCCCTCTGGTTTGAGCTGCTGGGGTGATTTTTGCTCTAATGTTTTTAGGTTTTGACATCTATCATATATAACCATGTCAACAATGTGGTTTATTTTAAGTAATACCTGAACTTTGACCCCAATTTTCTGAAGAGTTGAAAAAAGAGGCTTAATGGATGCAGAGCCGAAAGAGAAGAAGGAAGTTTGAATATCTCTTCCATCCGTCGTATAACGAGCGAAAAGAAACGTTATGCAAACAAAATGGATCAACTTCAACCCCAAAAATGAACCCAGTAAGATTATTACATCCATTATGGCATTCAGTGGAACATCACATCCCTCCTCCAACATCTCTCTGCCTGACTTTAGCCAAACGGCCAGACAGAGATTTAGAGACAAGCGGCAAAAGCAAACGAGGTGGATTAGCAGAGCTTGCTAACTGACGGTGTCGTCCAGGACTTGTTTAACCAAATCTGCTGCTCAGATATTGAGCTGCTGGCATGTTGACAGTCAGTTCTTTAGTCAGAGACACAGAGTTGGTGTAACACTGACTGCTACTGGAAATCCAGGATTGGGATTCATCAGGTGTTTTTGAATTAAATCAAAGTGAATTGAATTTTATGTCATTTACCAAATATGTTTATGTTTAATCAAGAGCAAAGGGGATCTACCTACGTACCAGATTTCAGTTTCCATGGATACCAAATGTATCTGTTTAATAGAGACGTTACCATGGATACGGAATATGTTTATGTTTAACTGAGGGGAGGTACAGTAGAGGAACTGAATGGGCTTAACCTCAGCAAACCAGTTCACAGAATGAGATCTAATTTCAGCTTTACTGTAGATAGTTTGGAAATGAAAGAGAAAGCAGAATGGTGGCGTTTCTAAAGCGTTTTGTAATTTTAACAGAAACACGGGGATCAGAGCTGCTCAGTGGGGGAATTAGCAGCAGAGCAGTCGGAGAACAAGTGTAATTAAAACTTTGCTTTGTTTTGTTTGGTAATCTTTATGTCCACCATCCATCTGAGCTGCACACACTGCAGATCTGCTCACTGCAAATCCTCACTCTGCATACCCACTTGTGTTTCAGATCCGGTCCAAACTGAGATGCTGAAGCTGACGTCAAAGCGCCTTGCTCCAGAGGTTAACGCTCCTGTGAATTTTCATCAGTTAATCATCACTGTGGGGCTCCTTCTTCTCCTTTTCTTTCAGATTCAATTCTAATCTTCTTCAAAAAATCACCTCCAACCCTGACTTACAGCGGTGCATGAAAATATTCACTTTGTACTGAATGCTTTTTTTAGCGCTGGGATTTCTACACTCCTGAAGGGAGATGGGGAAATTACGATAGCTGTGGTTTATCTGAGGGGAAATAATTAAATGCCAGATATCGACGAATGGGTAAAGTCTATGAATTTCCACTTGTGGAGGGGATTTTTACAGTTATATGTTATTAATTATAAGTGAGCATCCATTTTATGTCCTGCTGTTTCCGGGACTTCCTGCTGCATTTAAATGAATCCAATAGTTCTCTGAACTAACATTAAGAAGCATAACCTTTAGAAAAAATGTGTTTTTGACTGAACGAGGAATTATCATCCATACACTGAATGAATCTCTTTGCATTTCCATTTCATCCAGACCGCTTTCCATTTCTATGGAAGCATTTAACTGCCAAACTTTCTCGTGCTAAGATTTTAAAAACATGTTTTAATGACATTAATCTGTCATTCAAACCAAAGTATCTTCTGTTTTAAGTAAAACAGCAACAACAAAGTGGGATTTTTAGATCACAGCAAGTCGCTTTATTTAATCTGTCAAAGAAACATTTTCACATTTTATCAAAATGAGAAACTTTCTTGCTTTAACAGGATATAAAACTTGTTGCTATGATGAGAAAGTTTCTCATAACAAGGTAGTTTCTCATACGTTGTATTAAAAGGTTTTCTCATTTTAGTGAGAAACTCTTTTTAACCAAAATGTTGTCATTTTAACGGAAAGCATAATTGTAACAAAAAACTAATTTAATGAGAAATTTCCCATTTTGTCAAGATATTTCCTATTTTAACAACAAACTCTGATTTCTACAAGAAACTGTTTTTAAAGTGAAAATGTTCTATTTTAGTGATAAACACCTGGATTTATTTCTAAGCGGTTGGCAGCTAAATGCTTCCGTACGTTTCACATCTATAATGAAAGCACTTTGAACCCAGGCACCGCTGTGTTTCAGCTTTTTTCTCATGTTAATTCAGTATTTATAAGCATTATTTTTGTGTTTCTGTTGGACGGATCTGCCTCACCCTGAGATCAACACAACGTCACATTCATTAAAAACACAAAAAAATAAAGAATGAATAAATCACTGACGCACTTCAACACAGTTTTAAAGCTCTTAAAGTCTGTAGGTATTTATTTCAACTTTTATGCTTCGTTTAGCAAACAGAGCTTGTTCTGTTGTTGTTATTTACAATATTAAGTACTGTTATTCTTTTTTAATATGACTGATAATTGATGCATTATGTAGATTAGAATGAAATGCCTGCAAATAACTAACTGATGCAAGCACTCATTAAGCACTGAGGCAGGCAAATAAGCAATTTAAATGCCCAGTGAAAACAGTCTCAGTGAGTAAAATGAGAGCAAAGCTGAAAGTTTAACACCAAGCTGTCAAATGCAGTTTGGAGAAAACATTAAAATTATAATCATGTTTGTCGTTGGAGTAAAACGCCCTCACAGAACCAAAGCTAAGATTTTCTGATCTTCTCAAACTTGTAAATTGTTCCGTCATGAAAGAAAAAAGAAACTGAATTATCAAGATTACAGTTTTAATTTTCATCTCAAACGATGCAGCTCTGTTTTCCTCTGTATGAATGTAATGACAGCAGAAATGTGAATATTTTACTGAGTTTGTTCTGCAGCATAAAGCATCGGGTTTTGTCTAAGTTTGGTTTATAAATGAACCCAGTGCTATAAGGAGGATAATAACTTTATATATTAACATTAATTTGTATCTCCCTCTGCATTCTGCACTGGAACTTGTCATATTTTTACATTAATTGATTTTGTAATTTTTTAGTGCTTGAAGCCTCCAGTTACTGAGAAAATTTATCAAGAGAGACTTTGTGTTTTCCTCAGACTTCTCAGATTCCTAATAATTTGATTTATGACATGAAGCCAATCAGTGAAGTCTGTTCTGATTTTACAGTGTTCATGATTTACATGACCTTTGCCTCTCATAAACCTGTTTCCTTTCCTCAAAAGTAATAAACGCCAACATGTTACCTTTCTGACTTTACCATCCTTCACTTAGACGAAGACAACCAACCAGGATAAATAAACTGTTTTTAAAGCTTCACTGCATTTAGCTGCATATTAAATGCTCTGATTTTAACTAAATAATGACCAAACATTCAATTATAAGACTTTAACATGACTTTGCTCCAACTTTAACCTCTGAATTCCCACACTTCATGAACAAAGAATAGCTTCTCTCCCGTTAGCTTCGGCTCGCTCAACTCAGAGCTACTTTATGGGTCTCAAAATATCACGCACAGAACATTATTCAAGCAAAAGGAGAAATAAAACACCTCGAACCAGAGTTAGTAAAATATTACGGTAACGGCTCCCATGTTAACCCCAGCAAAGCTTCAAATGCAGGCAGATTAACATCCAGAAATGCAAACAAAATGTAATTTAATTACAAAAATAGAATAAATTGTATAGAAAAATATTTCCAAATTATAGAACAACCAAACTAATGTGGTGACATTCATAAGCCTTCTGAGTGTCTGGATGAGAATAATGCTGTGTTCAAGTTATGCTAAAAGCAGTTAGCCTCTCAGATGCTAAAACAGAGTCTGGATGCTAAACGTGTAGCGGCTAGCTGGTCCCAGGAACTCTGGGAAACTGAATGAGCTTCAGGTTAATCTGATGGTCCAATAAAATCAATAACAGATTTAAAAACAATAAATATGTTTGTGGTGGAGCTCATATGTCTGCCTGTTCAATAATTTAGCTGAAAAATGGTTTTTGAATGAAAACTTATAGTTTTCTACTAAAATGTGATTAATTACAGAATTACAGAATCTGGATTAGATATTAATCCCATCTCTAGTTTCTATATGAAATGTGGACGGATGATGAGACTTGTTTTGTTTTTTCTTACATCAGTTACTAATGAGCTTTACTTAAACAGATGTTCATTGGACATACGGTCTGTTAATATATGTTTCCAAATATTGGTTTAGTCATTTCTCATTTCAAAATGTTGAATATTTTAACCTGATGTCACAGCTTTTCTTATTTTCAGGTGTTTTATTGGTTATCGCCCTATTGGTTATAATTATCGGTTTAAAAAATATATTATTGTGCATCTCTAAAAATAACCACACAGATGTGTTTAAATAATCTGTTGTCTCGTTTCCACTGAGCTTTTCTGTCAGTGAGATAATTTAAAGGAAAAAGTTAAACTTGAGTGATGCTTCACAGACAATCCTCAGGGATTACGCAACGCCATTTATTGACAAAGACGGAAAGAAAAGAGAAGAAAATCTTCTCTGGGTGATTTACTTTGGAAAATAAACTGAAAATGAACTGAGGCTCCATCCACCTGCTCATCTTGGATGGAGAAGGCTGCCATGCTTGTCTTGTGATGAAATACCAATTATGTCCCAGCCTACAGTTTAATTACAAATCACAGCTTGCAGTGCTGTCACTTAAATTAGATTTGCGCTAGCAGGGCAATGGAAATGCAGATCTCATTTTGTCAGGATCTCGTCAAATCTCCAGAGGTAAATATCACACCTGAAAGTGGGTTTGACAGTTTTTGTGCTCAGATTGTGAGACTCTTTGCAGTGAAACACGGAAGATTTCATCCAGGAAGAACCAGAAACAGGAGAAAGAAGCTGCAGATGAAATTTTTAAATGAGTTTAGATGTCTGTTGTACTTAAAGTAAGCAGAAAACGATCACCTGGAAAAAGAGCTAAGATTGATTGCACAATTTTCAATCAATTTTAAATTATTAATCAATTTTAGGCCTGCATCAAAAATACCATTTTCTGAAAGAACGACGCTGAAAGCAATAATTAAGCCAAAACTGTGAAAACATATAAATATTTTCCATTTAAGATAAAAGTGGCAGCTTTAGCTTCACCTGCATTCTTTGCTAAAAATGATCAAATATTCACTAAAATGTTATTGAATTTTAGGCAACAAAATGTTTTTTCTTATTTTAAAAATTATTTATTTGCATTTTTAATGTATTTCTTATATAAAAAGCTGACATGAAAAATCTGCAGAATGTGCCAATTTCTTAACCGATTAACCGATTAATCACCAGAATAATTGGTTACTAAATTAATCGTTAGCTGCAGCTCAAATATTTAGTGAAAAGCTCCGAGTCTGTTCAGTTGGAAAGCCTCTTTGTCATCACCCTAATGTTTTCATTTCTCCATATATTCTCTTTTAGATCCAATAAATGAGTCGTGACTTTTGTACCACTCTCTAGCCACCTGCTGGGTTTATGTTAGCTTAGCTTTCCTCGCTGTTGTTCTGTCTTTACATCATGTGAAAGAAATGTACACAGATCCGACTGTGAGGATGAAGAAATCCTGAGTCCTCGGCGGTAAAAAAAGATTCCTGTATACAGGAAGAAGGCAGCCTGACGTATCTGTCAGCTTCCAGTATATTTCTGTTTCCTGCATGTTCTCATGTCGGCTCTCGGGCATCATCAGGTTCGCTCACTCCTCCAGGTCGCTGCGCTCCAGGCTTTAGGTTCTACTTCCATCAAAGTTTACATTTTCAATGCAGTTCAGGGGAAATCGAGGGAATAAATGCTGAACAGGAGAATAATATGTTTCAGCAGAACTGAGTGTCTTAGGTTAGGGCTGCAACTCATTATTATTTTAATTATTCTGATGATTAATCGATTATTCTGATGATTAATCGATTATTCTGATGAAAGAATTGGTTTGGATTTCATTTAATCATTTGCGCCTTTTTATACAATAGTATAAATACATTAAAAGATGTAAATTAATGAATTGATTCCTTTATTACATAAGAAATAATCATTTTAAAAGTAATAGCTGCCTTCCTTTAGTGAGTCTGAACCAGGTGAGGCTAAAATTATGAAATATATTATATTTGAAATATGAAATGTTGGTATATTTTGAACAGTTTTGGCTTAATTGCTGCTCTGAATATGTTGCTGTTTTCAGCAAATGGCCATTTTTGACTGTATGCTCCAGTGAATGATTAATCGATTACGGATTTAGTTGGCTATTATTTGATTCAATCAGATTAATCGTTTCAGACATAGATGGTTGCATTATTTTCTGTAATTCCATAACAGCGCTTTAATACGTTCTGTAGAATCTGCAGAGAAACTCGGGCCATAAATTTGGAGTTCCTTGTCCTGATCAAGGTTGCCATGTCCTTGATTTGAGTCTATAATTCTCCGTGATGTAACATCATTTTAACTGAGCTTCAGCTCCACCTGACTGGTTTTATTACAGGAAATTTCAGGATTTTACTCATTTTATTGACCTTCACATTTGCTCTGTTTAGCCACGTACAGGTAGCAGCCATGAAAAGCCTCTTAATGCCTGAACTTAGCGGAACGGAAAATGAGGCCGGCGCTGCTGCTTCCCAGCGCTGGTCAGTCATTTTGACCCGTCTGGCCAATTAATCTGGATCAGGACAGAAACCCGAGGCGCCGTGGCTGCAGGGAAGACTTCCTCTCTCTTCCTCCAGCTGGCTGCTCATCCATTGTCCAAGCCGGTCAATCTGCCCGCAAGCAACGCAGCTTTCTTCTGTTTTGTTTGGACCAAAAAAGAAGAATTTTACCTGCTGAATGTTTTCAGCCGGGTTGGCAGGTTCCTCTGTTCGGCTGGCAGCGGTGAGGCCCAGGAACCGCTGGACAGATTGCTTTAAATTTTTGATCCATGGTTCCAGGCGTGCAGGAAGACGCTGCTCCCTGCAGACAGAAGTTGGTCCATAAATGCTCACAGCAGGCGCTTCCTGTAGACAAGCCAACAGAAACTTACTTTCTACACGTTTTCTCACCAATTCTCCTGATTTATGGTGGAAACAAACTGGAGCAGCTCTGCTGATCTAGTTCTGATTTCTTCTTTTTTTAGTAAACTGCCTCAAGACGACACTTGTTGTGAATTAGTGCAATATAAATAAACTGAACTGTTTCTAACTTCCTCCTTGTGTCTTTGCTGCAGAGCAAATACCTGTTTACACATAAACACAAAAAATGTCAAATTTAACCTGAGCTTTTTCACGTCTTCTGCTGTTACACCACTAACAACACTAGGAACATTACAGACATGTGGCCTCTTCTACACCAACACCCCAAAAAAGAGATTGTTAAAATAATGAATTAACAGTACAGTAAAAAAACACTTTTTAGTCAAATGAATTTCGAGTTTTTGGTTCCTACAATAATCCAACATAAACTCTTAAAATGATCTTATTCTAAAGACGTTTGAGGTCAACTTGTAGCTTCTCTTCCAAACTTTTATTAAACACATTCTGGATATTAAATCTGTTTTTCTTTACAGCTAAATAAGTTTAGAAGACGGCCTTGCCAGGATTCTTTCTCTGAATTACATCTCAATGTTATGAATTTGCTTCAGGGAGAAATTCATCCAACAATTACCAGGAAATCTCCCAAAGTGGCTGATTCCTGCTCTGCATTTGAAGTTCTGACGCTAAGAGAACAAAAGGTCTGCAATCAATAATCAATGGCTGCTTTACTAAATAAGTCATGAGTCTTCACGCTGAGAGCCGTGTTCTCACTCAGAATAAATCATTTCCTGATGACAGAGGAGGACACAAAGGCTTTTCGCCACAAGAGGTTTTAATGTTTTTTACATTCTGAGGACCGACTCACTTCCTGTCTGCCGTTTAAAGACACGGAGCGTTTTTAATGTGTCGACCTTTGTCACTGTAATGACGACACCAAATGTCTCACTTTGATGGCTGTGGAAGAAATGGAGTCTGCAAAGTAGAGATCTAAATTTGTTGGTCTATTTTTCTCTCTTCAGTGTTTTCCTTTATTAATTTACAGTCATGAAGCTGCGTAAGGAGAAACCGCCGCAGGATGAAACTTCCTCCAACATCTTCTCTTTCTCTCACCACTAACTGGATGTTGGGGATTTCTCCCACAGGCAGTTTCACTCCACACAGAGTAAAAGTGTAAATATATTATATTACACATGAAACCGACGAGCTTCCATGGCTTAACCAACAACTGTTGATAAAAACGTGTCGTATTTGCAAACCGTTTCCTGACTGAAGATCAATCTGCTTCCTTTCCATGTTGAATCTTAAAGGCAAATGAAAAAGAGGTGTAACTTATTAATGCAGCTCGGTTTATGTGCAGAGCTCCAATTCCCACCACGTCCTAAAAAACCTCAAAGAAATCCAACCGTCGGTCCAGTTAAACAGCCGCTGCGCTTCCGCTACAAATGTTCAGAAACTTTGTTGATGTTCTGCTACTTCCAACCCAATCTGATCAATCGATTATAATAAATAAAACAATTGTTAGTTGATGATTAGAATAATCAATAGAATAATTTATAGTGCAGTCCTATTCAATCAATCGATTAATCATTAGAATAATCGCTAACTAAAATAAGGGTTTGCTGAATCCAGAACCGATTAATTTATTAATCGACAAAATAAACTATAGAATAATGGATACCTGAAACAATGATCAGTTATATCTGATTAATCATCAGAATAATCTCTATCGTTGCAGCCCGGCTGGAGCTTCCGGAACCCGTTCAGATCTTTTTCATCTCTTGGGCAAACTGCTGTCTCTCCTCACACACACATTTAAGTTCAGTTTTTGGTTTTTCTACTTCAAATCTTCTCTTTTTCCAACCTGTAAACAAAGGAAGCAGCACCAGCTCTGCCGGTGCTGCGGCGGGTCTTTTCTTTCACAAACCCGGTGTCGGTGTCTCTGTGGAACCTTGCAGCCAGTGAGTAATGAGAACAAGGTGAGGGGGCTCTGGAGTGTAATTATTTTCATTTGGGAGACGGTGGGGGTCTGCTCTACATTTGTCTCAGCCGTTCGTGACAGTTCACTATCTCCCAGTTACGGTAATGAGCACCCGGCCCTCATTATGTATTGGGAATGGCACCTCTGCAAAAAGAAGGCTAAAAATAAGTGTTAACTTTCAAGGTCCACACAGGATGAAAGGCAGGAAGGGAAGCGGCGGCTGCAGAGCGGCGCTGGGGGAGAGCCTTCTGGGGAGCTGTTGTTTTTGAAAAGTGTGGAGCGGTCAGGAGGAAGCTGAAGTTTCTGCAGCTGTCAGGAGGAATTTAATGATACATAAAACCAACACGTCTCAGACAGCACCCAGCTTTTATCCAAAGCATATGAATATATATGAAACATACACCCGCCAACACAACAACCACAAGTAAAGCGGAGCGGCTCTTTACAAGGTGAAGCCTTTGGGCTGTTTTGTCCTCTGTCACTACGCATATTTTAAGAGCAGCAAGCTTCATTGCGTCGACCTAAAACTGTAATATGCTACATAGCTCAAAATGAAAGAGAACTTCAGGGGGTTCTGACCTGTAAAGACGAGTTCTGTCATCTGTCAGTGGACTGACCTTGGTTAGCAGCAAATTACTGCTGCTGACATGTTCCTCCATAAAACCCGAGACAAGGATACATTTCTCCTCTCAACATTTAGAGTCGCAAAACGTTATTCTGTTTGGGATTGTAGTTCACAAAAATAATATTCGTCTCTGTGTCTGAGGAATAGACATAAGGTTACCTACGATAAAGAGTTAAACAAAACACCTTCATTACATGTTCTGCACAAAAATCCTTCAGAGATGAGTTTTCCCTACAGAATGAGCTTAAATCCAAATAAGATCAACGTTTACAATCCCACCTGTGAATGGCTGCAAACAGATGAGCAATTATACAAACATATGGCTTTACGTCTTTGAAAAGCAGAAGTGGAGCCTCCTGTGCAATCAATGAGAATGCAGCAAATGGTTTCTGGACGGTTAGCCAACAACAAAAAACTTTTCCAGCAGCCATTGTACAGCGGCAATAAAACCAGGTGGCCAAATGAGTTGGAACTCAACTGGGGTTGCTAGGTAACAGGTGGAACTCTCCCGGGGTTGCTAGGTAATGGATGGAACCAACCCAGGGTTGCTAGGTAACGGCAGAAAGTGACTCAACAATTGGGAGGTTTTTGAAAAGGCTCGTTTTCCAAACACCAATAAATATGAACTTATTGCCAAAGAAAATAGCTGGACTTTTTTCTACGCAGAAGAAACACAAATGGAAGAACAAAAATACAGTTTCACCAAAACAATGGCAAAAATCCTGAACGGATTGATCAAAATTAAAAAAGATATTCAGAATGATTTAATTTTAAAGAGAACTCATCGAATGCAGGGACAGATATTTATGAATATTTTAACAGTTTGTTAATATGTTTTATCAATACACTCTGGCAAATACAAATGTGTTTGCTGCCTGATTGGAGAACTTTTCCCATCTCATAATGGAGACACACACACACACCCACACACTGCTGTGTAACGTGGTGGAGGGACAGGAGAGAAACAGGAGCCTTCAGGCAAACAGCAGCAGAGTTAAGACATTTGGAGCTGCAGCCAGCCAGAGAGGAAGGGAGAGTCTGTCTGATGTGAGGAACATCAGATGAAGCAGCAGCACAACAAGCTCATGTGAAAAACAGGATCCACATGCTCTCCGGCTAAATATTTCACATGTTCCCAGATTCAGATTTCAACATTTTTCAGCCAGTCTGGTAGAAACATTTCACTTCTCAGATTGTAAATGAGTCTCAGGTTTAAATAATCATGGAAAACCCTAAGCTGAGATGGATTCTGGTTTTCAGAGTTTCACTGATTTCTGAAACTCTGTTTTGTTGTGCAAAAACAACAAACAAACACAAAGGCGGTTTTTAGGTCTTTAGGTAATTTTGATGGTGGATTGCAGACAGAGAAAAAAAGAAGAAAATTTCAGCTAGAAAACTGACTTTAATCTCAGACATTTTCTAGAAAAAACAAGGAAATTTCTGAGCTTGAAAAGTCAAAACTTTGCAAGAAAAACTTCAGAAATTCAGAAAAAAAGGTTGAACATTTATTATTTTTGGAACTCAGAAATTTCCAAGTTTTTTTCTAGAGATTAATCTGAAATTTTCTGACTTTTTTCTTGCTAATTTTTGACTTTTGGAGTTCAGAAAATTTCCCATTTTTTATAGAAAATTTCTGAGGTTAATTTCAAACTTTCTGACTTTTTTCATGCCAAATCTGACTCTACTCCATTTCTGTTTACATTTCATGAAGAAGGAAGTTGCGCTCAGAGGTTTTCATGTTGTTTCCTTCAGCGGTTCTTGGCACAGCGCCCCCACAGGGCAGGAGGGGAACAGGTTTCCCAAAGGGTTTGGTTGGTTTGAAAATCACAGCAGCTGGAAATGGAAATAAATGTTGCAACTTTTGTTCCAAATCAAAATGATTTCAAAGATAACAAGACATTGTTTCCATGTTAAAATTGTTTTAGATCAGTATTAGTGAATTATTGATCTAAAACATGCTTCTATTTATTCCTGGAAAGTTACTTGTAAGCTAGTTTTGTCTTATTTTAAGTTTATTTTCTCTAGAAACTAGACCAGCAGTTCTTGGTAATATTTTGTGTTTTTGCAGTGAATATTTTTTACAAACTGATTCTGTTTGCTTGCAGCTAGCTAAAACCAGTTCCTGCTCCATATGTCCATGAAAATGTGATTGTTTGGCTCTTTACATAAATTACTTTGTTAAATAATTAATTTACTTCTGCTGTTCCAGCATATTTATCTGTAATATGTTTTAAGTCATGCCTGGCAGCCCGTTAAATTTACCTTTTAGGAAATGACCATATTTGGCAGAACTGGAAACATTTAGAGTTTTTTCTGCCCCTTCGGTTGATTTTTTTTTTTTAATTTATTTTTTTTAAAGATTGCTTTCAGCATGAAAAGTTAATGACCCTTCTGTGCGCCGTTGGACCAAAAGGTGAGCTCTGGCCATCCGCCAGCCAGCCACTAATGGCGGCGGGCCGCCAGCGCCCCCCGGGCCCGTGGCGGCGTTAAAAAACCATTATGCTAATGCTAATTCAGCGGCGCGGGGCGGGAGCGCTGGCCTGACACGTCTCATCCCGTCTCATTTCAGCTCTTTGCTGAAACCTGAGCCTTTGTGCCGGTTTCAGATGGGATCTGATGGGAGTTACGCTCGTTTCCACGGAGACTGGATGACGAAACTCTGCGCTCGATTTGGAAAAGCTGTCGGTTTAGTTTCAGAGGAACGTTTGTTCCCATCACGACGTTTCTTTGTTTTAAAGAATAATTTTAAATGAGTTTTTAGAAAAAGAAGAAGACAGAATGAAAGTGGCGCTAAATGGATTTTGGGTAAATCTTGAGTCAAAATGATTCAGAAAAGAAGCAGATTGAGATCAGGCTTATAATAGTTTTGGGTTTTTCATTTGAACTTAATTTATTTTAATGTGACTTTTGTCTAATTCATTTAGTTTCAGAGCGTTTACTAGTTTTTATTACTCATTATTGGTTAAATATAGTGCTTTAGCCTAGTTTTTACTGGATATACAGGCAATTTTTAGGTGTTACGTTTTTGTGATTATACACTTAAAAAAAGTTAAATTATTGTTGAACAACCAACTGACTGGTGTTTTCTCCCAACTTTTGCTGCTGACATTTTGTGGAGCAGCGTAATTTGTCCACATCTGACGTAAACTGCTGGTGATGGGGGGAAAAAATAAAAAAAAGATCAATTATAGACATATCCATTGCAGCTTAAGTATGTTTTAATTAGTGTTATGAATAAACAATATAGTCACAGTTAATTATACTTTGTTCCACATAAATTACTGTTTTTATTTATTTCAGTTAATGAAAATGTTTTTTCTACTTCAGTTTTTGTGATTTGGGTATTATAATTAACTGAAACTAATCAAATCACTAATCAGTCAAATCACTAATCAAATTGTGGAAATAAATCTGAAAAAAAAACACATTTATACACAGTGAACATAATAACTTCACTTCAGTTTCTGATCATATGTCTCTGTAGTAGAATAAACAATTTACAGACATAAAGGGCTTCATAAATAAGTAAATAATTTTTTATTAGGGCTGGAAGTTTAACACATTAATTAACACATTAAAATCTCTGTTTATTAATTATCAACAGAGATTTTAATCTCTTAAAACTTTTTAATCAGTTTTCCTGGCTGGAACCATTGCATTCGCATGTTTCCGATACACCTGTAAATCTGACGCACAAACTACATTCACTAATAGCAAAAAGCTTCTTTTGGCTCTATGGTTAATTTTTCCATCAAAAAACAATCTGGTGCAACACTGGAAAAGACTATTGCTGCGTTCAAGTTGTGCTAAAGGGAGTTAGCCTAGCAGCTAAAAATAGCATCTCAATGCTAAACATGTAGCAGCTAGCTAGTTCCATCAGGTTCCTGAAACACTTTTAATCTGAAGAGGCACCAAACTGATGGTTTCATAACCTAATAATTTAAAAACAGTAAATATATTTGTTGTTGAACTCATTTGTTCAATAATTTAGCAGCAAAAAATGTCTTTAATTAGAAAATGTTGCTTATTTTGTCAAAATATAGTTTGATGAACCTGCAATTAATTACAGAGCCTCCAATTAACAAGATTACACATTTTAATCAAGTCCCTCCACTACGATTTATTAATTTTTTTTTTAATCAAGATCCAGAAAATGAAATTAAATGTGAGACGTGACGAAGCGTTAGTATGGAAGGAACGACACCAGGATGAATCATTTCTGAACTTTTTCAGATTGTGAGATCATCTCTTGTTCATAACGTCACATTCAGGTCAAAGGTCAACTTTTCTCCAGGTGACGACCTTCTCACTCAGTAACGATAAAAACTAAAATCCAATTTGATCTTCAGCTGATCTGACTAAAAGGATCAGTTTGTGGTTTTTCTGAGATTTTAACTACGATGTTTTTTTCTGTTATTGCTGTTTGAAAAGGGTAAATATATATATATATATATATATATATATATATATATATATATATATATATATATATTTTTTTTTTTTCCTGTTTTATTATACATTATAAATACAACAGAAAAGTGTAAAAAATAACTGAGCATGGTCTGTTTTACGATGCGCTGTTGAGATTCAGTGCGTCTTTCTGCCTGCTATGAAACATGTTGTGTTTTTATGCCGTTTTCCTTTTTTAAATGTCAGATAAACAGGCCTTAAATTTGTCCCTAAAAGCATTCATAAAAACATATGCAGAATCTCTAATGCCGACTGCAGAAAGTAAAGTGAAATTTCTGCCAACAGACTCTAAAATATTCAGCATCCCGGCGCTCGCTTTCCAAATGAAACGCATCCTTGAGCAGCAGAGTTCAGATCCGTTGCTGGTTGAGCTCCAGCTCAGCATCAAATAAAAGATACACCAATTCAGGGTGTCAGAAGTAATGTGAATCAGACGGCTGCTGGAACAAGACTCCCTCATTTTACGATTATTCCAAGCTGTGAGCAACAAGCCAACACTGAGGAACTCCATGCAGACGTTAGACGGCAGCCAGCAAGGGACATTTAACCACTAATCTGGATTTCAGGCCTCATTCATTCACAAGTTTGGGTCATCCACTGGTTGCCATGGCGATGTCAAAACTTCAGGAGCACCAACATCTAACTTCCATATCCATATCGTGATTTGCTTGGTGAAACAATGAGCCTTTTTTTACCAGCCGACGGCTCAATGTTTCCCGAAAATTGTCAATAAAACCTTTTTGCTTAACAGATGAAATATTATTCAACCTTTTGTTTTTTCCATTTGGGTCTAAAAACAACCTAAAAACACTAAGCCATTATTTGGTAATAAGTCACTGTTTTTTGGTGTCTAGAAAATTTGCTGTTTTAAAAACCTCCGGAAACTTCTGAAGTCATATTTCATGGGTACTCTGCCGTTACCTAGCAACCCCAGCAGAGTTCCGCCCATTACCTAGCAACCCCAGCAGAGTTCCGCCCGTTACCTAGCAACCCCAGCAGAGTTCCGCCTGTTACCTAGCAACCCCAGCAGAGTTCTCGCCAGTTACCTAGTAACCCCAGCAGAGTTCCGCCCGTTACCTAGCAACCCCAGCAGAGTTGCTAGGCAACTCTGGCAGTGTCACCAGTGTGACCGTGGAGGTTTCTGAAGGTGGGAGGGTTTTTGGTTTCCAGAGACCAAAAATAAAACACACCTGTTGTCAAAAACAGTTAACAGTCACAGTTGTTTTTAAAAGCCGTAGAAATCCAAATAGAAGAACAAAAACATGTAAAATGTGAATTTCACATAGTAGAAACACTTCTAACTGGGCCAGCTTTCGTGACATAAAGACTTTCCGGTTGACTTACTGGAGTTTTAACACAAAACAGAAGAATCACACAAACTGAGACCACAACGTTGTCCACCCTGATTTGGGATTTAACCCAGAGATTAGACCCATGCTTTTATTCTGAAATCCTCCCGGGAGCTGGGTGAAACATTCCTCTTTAATCCAAGCAGGCAGGAGCTTCTTGTCAGTCATCGCTGCTTGAAATGTGGTTAGGAATGACTCAACGCCGCTGTGTGATTGCTGCTCTCGCTGCCTTGCATCATCAAGCTTCACTGAATGGCAGAGAAACGTCCCTCATAATCTGATCCACTCTCACCTCCTCCCTCTTATTAATTCATTAACGCGTATTACGCATATTCAAATTAAACAGAAGAGATGTAAATAAGCAGAGTTAGTAAGTTGTTCAGAAAAAATCCATTAGCTTAATGGTGCATAATTAATGATAAAAAATTAATGAGTGTGGTTTAGAATTGAATAATAATTCATTGTTATTTCAGCAGGTGCAAACTGAATGTTGATGATTAGAGTTTTGTTTTTGATGCCAAATTGCATTTAAGTTACATTAAAATGGTGGAGATTCATTTTATTAACTGAGACGCAAATCAAACAGAAACAAAAACCGAAGATTTTATCTCTGGTCCTAAAGAGGAACGATCAGCAAACAGCTTCAGTTTTTACAGCCTGAACATAAAGACAGTTACAAAGTCAGGCTTTTATCACCTCAACAATGTTTACAGCATTAATAATGATTTCACTTATAACAGGGAAAAAGTCTTATTACAAGTGAAATAATCTATCAGTGCATCAACCTTCAAAAACAACTTAAAACAAGCTCTTTAATCTCTAAAAGGTTATTTGTAAGTTAGTTTTTGTCTTATTTCAAGTATTCTAAGATATTTATCCAGAAATTAGACACAAATATTTTTAGGATTTCTGTGTGTTTTGCAGTGAAGTCATTAAAAGTCATGGGAGCAACGGATGCAAACAGTTACAGGAGATATATTCACATTTCATCCACGGCGTTAGCGCTCATCTGTCAGCCAATCAGAGGAGACGTCGATTCATCTGAAAGCTAATTTCAATACGACTGAAAAACCACCTCATCCCAACGCAAAAACCTTTTTACCTTGTGTTTCCATTAAGCACATTTATTTCTGAATTCCAATCTGTGTAATTTTATGCTGAATGGAAACACATCCAGTGATTAATTGACTTAATTTGGAGCTGATTGTTGCTTTTCTCTTCACTGAATCAGATTTTAAGTTTTATTTGTTCAGCTGAAGGAACAACTGAGCCGTTTCTGTTCTGCTGCTGCTGGAAACGAAACAAAACTATTAGAAACACGATCACATGATCAGACATGATGGAAACACAGAACAGAAGAAGATACGACTAAACCCCTCGACTCGTCGGGGAATTTGCTGAAGACTTAGTTTTGTCTTATTTAATTGCACTAAGATGTTTAGAAACTAAGCCAGAAATATTTGGTGAAATTTGGTGTTTCTGTACAGACTGCAAAAACACACAAACTGAAAAAACACACAAACTTTTTCACAAAATTGTAAAAGTACTTGATAACATTTTGTGTTTTTGCAGTGACTAAGGGTTTCCTACACTACAAAAACACCAAAGATTATCGAGCATTTCTAGTGAAAACATCCTAGTACATCTAGAATAAGACACAACTAAATCAAAAGTAATTTTTCATCAGATTTATGAGCTTGTTTTCAGTCAATATTTCCTTAATTTTGAAGAAAAAGTTTTTCCATTGGTAGTTTATTTCACTTAAAACATTTTCTCATGTTATAAGTGAAATAATAGAACTTTTCATTAATATTAAGGAATCATTGACTTAAGCTCGTATTTCTAGCTGAAAATTTACTTCTAGGTTAGTTTTATCTTATTTTAAATGCACCGGGATGTTTTCACAAAAAAACATGATTTGTGTTTTTGCAGATTTTTGTTCAGAATACAAAAACTCAGAACAATAAACCAAACCATGATGCCTTGAAGTTGGTCTGTTAACAGCATCCTGGAAGTGGGCAGGACTTCCTGTATCCTGACTGGTTAGCGCGGCTAAGCTAACCGGTCAGGTTTGGGACTGGAGCCGTTTATTCTGCTAAAACAGGCCATTCTGAAACTTAAAACCAGTACATAAACACACACATGTAAGTCAGTAAGTGTATATTCCTCATATGAATAAAAATATTCCATCTTACAAGGAGAAGCGGCGGAAATCTTCAAAGCGGAGCCGTACCTTTGAAGGTGTCACTGTTAGCTTCAAAGAGAAACATACATGTCTCCCAACAGGCTGCGGCTCGCAGGCGTTTAATGAGAGCTTCGCCGCCGCCTGGAGACTCGCTGCTTCGTTCAGCTCTCCTCTCCTATGCAGCCGGGATGAGAGGCGCCTCACATGTCAGCTCCTACATGAATACTAGCTGCTTCTTCTGACGTTACAGATCTTCATTCAAATAGAAAAAAGAAATTACTTGGAGAAACTAGAAAAGGTTGAGTGGAGGAAGAAATTCTGCTTTCTGACCCAGTTTACTTCCTTTATAACCGAGCCACAAAAGGCCACGCCCCTTTTAGGGGGAAGAGGGCGTGGCTTTCATCTGGACAACAGACTGGACCAGAACCTCTGGAGATGAAAAGCATTAGTGGAGCCTCCTACACAACAATGCAGCCTGTGGTTTCTGGACGGTAAGTGAACAATAAAACACAAGTCTTTTCCAGCAGCCATTGTACAGCAGTAAAACAAACAGCTCACCAAACTTGCTGGAGCAACACTTGGGTTGCTAAGTAACAATGTGGAACTCTGCTGGGGTTGCTAGGTAACGGAACACAGAGAGAACATGAAGGTAAGAGCTAAAGCATGAGAAAATATTATGAAATGAGAGAAGAAGAAGAAAGTAGCTGAAAAAGGAGAAGTGGTCAGTTTGCCAAGTTAGCTTAGAAAAATATAAAATATTGTGATAAACCTTTAACTCCATGGAAACTCAGCTACCGTATTATGTTCCGGCTTAACTGCTGATTAATTTGGTTTTTCCTATTATTACTCTTTTTAACGTTTGGACCAAAGACACTTCACTGTAGTTGACAGAGTTGAGTTTTGTGTGGATCAGATCCGTCTGGACGGTTTCCTCTCAGCTTTTCGTCCCGTTTTGTTGTGGAGCGAAACACACCTGCTGTTTGAGAAGCAGGTCACAGCTGCAGACCGTCAGCCAGCTTCTCCAGAAATACCTTGTTGCTGCTCAGGAAGCTGCTGACTAAATTATCACCTCATATTTTTAAACGCACCAGATTCGGCCTGTTTGCTTGTCCTGATGGGAACCAACAGCAGATAAAACCTCAGATCAAAGGTCAGACCAAAAGTCAGATCAAAGGTCAGATCAAAGGTCAGACCTGTTTTAAGTAAATAATTCCTTAATATTGATCAAAAAGTATCAGTTCTATTGGCAGATTATTTCATTTATAATATGGGGAAATCGTCTCGCTACAAGTAAATGCATGTGCAGAACAACAACTTTTTCACCAATATTAATGAATTATTTACCTAAAACAAGCTCGTGTATCTTGCTGAAGAGAAACTTGTAAGTTAGTTTTGATTTGTGTAGGAAGAAACTATAGTAAAAATACTTGGTATGATTTGGTGTTTTTGCAGTGCAGATGTTCTCCAGCTCTGCAACTCAAACAATAATCAGAAGTAAAGGAATCAATTTGTGTCAAATGAATCTATATTTACGTTTCATAAGAGAAATAAATCAGCCTTTCATGATGATAGCAAATACATTTATATTCATGGTCAATCCAGGCAGGATTTTGCACAGCAGCTGTTTGTAGGGATTTTGGCTGTTGTCATTTTTCTAACCATTTTAATAAAGAAAAACTTTTTCTTGTACCTAAATGAATAAATATGTGTCTGTAAAAGTCGTGAATTAATCGCAAATTTGCTACATTGCTGAAGGGGCCAAAACAATCAGGGGGCCACAGATGGCCCACGCGCCACATTTTGGACATCCCTATTTAATATAGCCACAGATTTTAGAGCCAGATGGATGGAAAGCAGGAAAGGAGCAAAAAGATGCTGCTTCTTTTTGTTGTTTTTAGTTTTCAAGAGGATTTTCTTTACCTCTGTTAGCTGACGGTTTAACACGATGTGAAATTTTCCTCCGTTGGTTACATCAGTCTTCAACGTCCTGCATTTATTCTGCTTTGTGTTTGTCAACAAATAATTTTATTTTGTGGGAAAGAAAATAAATGCATCTTTCACTTAAACAGAAAAATGTTGTTTATACCCCGGCCTTTTATTCTCCCACGTTCTCATTTCTCAGCCGGTTTCTCCGTAACGCCTCCAACACGCAGGAAGTGGGCCGACGCTTTGGGCGGATCAATGCGGTTCTGAAAGGGTTCTGAAACCCGGCAGCGACTCATCCATTAGCGCGACGCAATAACGGCCGGATAACGTGATGAAGCAGTTTGAACATCAGGAGCTTTTACAAGTGATGATGATGTGGGATCCAATCAGAGATGATGTGATTAGCAGAACGTTAGAGCCGAGAAAACGAGGTTTTAATGGTGGAGCTGATAAGTGAGTAAATATGCTGCTGACAAAATGAAGTGAATAAAAGCTTTTAACGACAAATACTGAATGATACACAGCTGATTATAACAGGCAGCATGAAAAATACATGAAGCAAATAAAAACGTAGAAATAGATCTACTGCTCATTTTGGCTGTTTGGTTTTTTCATTATACTTTTATTTCATCCTGACTTTTTGTTTAATTCAGTTACATTTAGAGTGTCTTCTGGTTTTTATTAGTTATTGTAGTAATTTTCGTTTTTTTCATACTTTGATTAGTTTTTAGGTGCAGAATTCAAAAAAGTCAAAGTGTGATTATGTAAACGTTGATTGGGTAATAAATACTCAACAGAAGAAACATTTTAAAAAATATTCAGTTATTGTTGAATAACCAACTGAATCTGCCGTTTTCTCCATTTCTGTCGCCATGTTTTGGAATGAAACTGTGTGAAAAATAAAATTCACAACATTTAAAAAAGGCTAATAAATAGTTTTATTATATCTATATTTTCAGCATGTTTTAGTTAAAAGCTACTAGCTGTTAGCTAGGTAATAGCTAGCTACTAGCTAACAGTTAACTGTTAGCTACTAGTTAACAGTTAACTGTTAGCTAGTAGCTAGGTGCTACAAGCGATCTAATTAAGCCTTCACTTAAACAGGAAAATGTTGTTAGCTAGACTGTTAGCTTGAGGCAGATTTACTAGCTACTAGCTTGCAGCTAGTAAGCTAACAATTTTCTACATGCAATCTCTGAACTAAATTATGGTGAAACTAAAACATTTTGTAGGAATATAGTTAATCTCATAACATGCAGTATTTAAATGAAATGAATAAATATTTTACACTTTGTTAAAGAGTTTAAGAAAAATCTTGAGGTTTTTCTTCAGCGCATCAGATACAGTCTTACTTCCTTATGTTTTAAATTTAGCTCCATGAAAAACATTTCTTTTTCTCCTAAATTTTTCCACTATGGGTCAATAAAGCTTATTTCTCTTTCTACGTGGAGAACGGTTTTCAGACATTTGTTTTGATTTATTGAGAGAGCTGATGTCCTGAAAAGTCAATCTCACCTCAGTGTAAATTATCGCCACCTCATGACTGACACATGACCTTGAGGCAGATTTAGATTGGCTATGAAACTTCAAATTAAATCCATTATGATTTAACACGACTGCAGTCTATTTTTGTCCCAGAAGGGTGGCTGCGATTTAAAAAAGCCTGCGTTCTGCAATAACTTTTTTCATGTAGATAATTGAAATCTAAGCCGCTGCATTAGAGCAGAGAGTCGGAGAACATGAGCTCCAAAATTAGAAAGTGAAGTTTAAGAAGCAGTGTGTGAAGATGAGGGGATGATGTAATGCTGTGCATGAAATATGCAACACTGGACCTGAAATGCTTTGTGAATTATCTCACACACACACACACACACACACACACACACACACACACAGTTCTGACAATCACCTGCAATGGAAAACGATGACGTCCAGCAGCGGCAGGGCTTTTGTGGCTCATTTCAAACTGAAATGTCTTCCTTCAGTTTGAGTTTGAGAAGCTGAGCAGGAATGAGAATTGATTTCCATCAATCTCCAGTCTAACATTCCCGCCTTTCAAATCGCTCCAAGTCGCTGCATATCTGCTGTCTATGGCAGACGATCGTTGGATACAAAACGTATTATTTAAAAAAGAAAGAAAACAAAAACAGGTACGGATAATTCACCACAGCTGTCTTGATTTTGGTCAGTTTCTGCATTTCTATTGGAAATATGTGTCAATATTCTGCCAGTGTTAAACAACTAAACACCATTTTGCAATTGTGATATTATATTAAATAAGAAACGCAAATAATTTCATACGTGAATAAGTTTGTTCATGCAATAAGT
>NW_015113973.1:30023-32574 GCF_001443285.1 Poecilia latipinna | reverse complement strand
GCTCTACTTAAAAACTGTTAAGAATTATTCAACTGGACATTTATGCTCTTATTTTGAAGTCCACGTTGAATGTTTACGCAGCTTCTCCGTTTCTTGTCCTCATGTTTTCTTTATTTTTCAAGAAAGTTTTTTAGGGAAATACTAAGCAAACAACAAAAGAATGAATGAGGCTTACAGAAACACACAACATTTACATGATCAACCAGCCAGAGGTGTTAATTAATCAGATATACTAAAAAATAGCAACTAACGCTAATGTTTATAACTAATGTTTATGATTAGTACGTTAGGGTTAGCATAGCTAGCACTACAGACTACTAAAAATAATTAAATTCAAGCGTTTCAAATCCCTTCTGTGAATACAAAAGTCCCACATATTTGCAGAATATTTTGTCAACAAGTCGTTTTATTGCAGGTCTGCAATTTTTAGACAAGAGAACGAAAACCAGGCTAAGTTATTATAGCTCACACGGTTCACTGAAGTTTTTCTGCTTAGCAAATCAAGCAAATATTAAAACTGTTGTCAGAAATGTTAACCATAAGCGCTTCTTATTATTTAATCAACAATTTTTTGTGTAATTTTCATCTAAAATAATTTTCTGCTCAATTAAGCACCAAACTGGAGTCATGTTAGAGTTAAAAAAGGTGAAACTCTTTAGAGAAACTAATTTTCTCAAACTCAGGGAGCACCGATTTCACAGCTGACTGAAATGGTCTTTGAGTCGAACAACCGTTAGGAGACGCATCAGAGGACGGAGAGCTGATGTGGGACCCTGCAGCGCTTTGGACCAACTTTAACTTCACTGCTTTAAGAGACAGAAAAAGGTGCCTGCATGCATAATTCACAACTGGGTCTGAATAAACAGCCAGATTGTCTAACATTTAATGAAGAGGAGGAAGAGAAGACGACCAATGTTTGGAGGTGATAAGGCAGCTTTCGCCCGGAGGCAGAGGAACTGCAGGCCTCATTCAGCCTGTCTGGCCTGGAAACGGAGAATCTCACCTGCTGAATGTGACCAACGCTTATCGCCGGGTGGCAACATGTGCAGCTTTCTTTGACTCAACATCTGACGTTTCCAATCCACAAAATGGTTTCATGTCTAAATAACACGACCAAGGAAGGTTTAGCTTCTTAAAAACATCCTGTTCGCTTATTTTAGTCTGAATTATGAAAATTTCACCAATAATGTTTAAAGTAAATTGGTATGTGGAAGTGGAAAGGAAGCTGATGTAAAATTTTCTAGAAGAGATTTCCTTCTCTACAAGATCTAATAAAAAGTGAAATACCAAAAAATATTGGGCACAATGAGAAGGAAAAGATGGAAATTAAACAAATTTATCTCCTGTAATGTAGGCTAATGAAATAAAGGTTTTAAAACATCAATTTGTGTGTAATTAATCTGCAAAATGTTTTTCTCTTCGTGAATCAAGTTACTGAAGTAAATTAACTTTACAAAAATATTCAAATAACTTAAATTCTGACATTTAGGCCGTTTTCACCCTGATGGTCTGGTAGATTTGGTTCAACTTGGGACCAAAGTTGCAACATTTGCTCCATTTCCAGCTGCTGTGGTTCTGAGTCCAACCAACCAAACCCTTTGAGAAACCTGTTCCCCTCCTGGCCTGTGGGGGCGCTGCACCAAGAACCACTGAAGGAAACAACATGAAAACCTCTGAAGACTCCGAGTGCAGCCTCCTTCTTCACAAAATGAAAACAAAAAGAGAGTGGCATCTATTTAGGATTTCTCTTAAATTGTCTCTGGTTAAAAACCATGAGTCATTTCTCCTGCCAGCGTTAGGCTAACGCGTTTGTTTTGGTTGTATTTACCCAGAATGCCCTGCACTAGAGTTTGATTTTTTGACTGCACATTCACACCGGGTCTGACAGTCAAATAGCTAGGATTATTGTGAATGCAGCCATGTTTGATCTGCATTAATCCAACTCCAGTCCGTTTGTCTAGAAAATCCGGTTTGTTTGTGGAGATCCGAATGCTAATCGGACTAAAAAAAAAAATCTAATTCTGGTCCACCTACAAACCTCGGCCTGGGTTCAGTTGAAGTGAACTTGGTTTGGTTTGAATGCATATGTGAACGCCAAGTGGACCAGAGACCACTCCAAAAGCAGGAAGTGAACTACAACGCAGGGCATTCTGGGTAAATACAACCAAAACAAATGTGCTAGCCTAGCGCTAGCAGGAGAAATGGCTCATGGTCTTTTTCCAGAGAGAAAGGAGAAATCCTACAGCTGCTAAAATCTGTCGCCACTCTACTTTTTAGATTTTGTGAAGAAGGAAGTTGCCCTCAGTCGTTTTCTTCAGTGGTTGTTGGTGCAGCGCCCCCACAGGTGAGGAGGGGAACAAGTTTTTCAAAAAGCTGAAAGTATAACAAATGTTGCAATTTTGACGCCTGATCAAATCAATTTTACCCAAAAATAACTCGCCTGGACCCCGTCTGCTCCCCTCATCGCTTCCTGAGGAAATATTCCGCAGTTTTAACGGAAAATGTTCAAACTGTGCTGCTGAAAAAGGGACTTTCTGTGACATCTGGAACA
>NW_015113973.1:22471-26571 GCF_001443285.1 Poecilia latipinna | reverse complement strand
TAAACTCATTTATTAGCCAGAATCAATTAAGCAGAGAAAAACAAAGGCTTGTTTCCAGATTTATCCCATCAGGAATTAGGGCTGAGCTTTGATTAGACCATTAATCTATCTGCATTAAATGACATCATTATCATTTGGGTTGCAATTACATATCTTTGTCATCATGTTTATAAAAAAAACTGACAAAACATGTGAGTTCTCATCTGATTAGACATTGATTCATTTTTATTCTTATTTAAAATTCGATCCTCAAGTTTTCAACAAATAAAAGCGTTAGTATGTGCCAGTTTCACATCTGAAGTTTATACAACTCAATAATTTTGAGTTAGTAATTATTATGACATAATACAAATTACTGTAAAATTTAAGTTAACTTAATAAAATGTAATTACTTAAACGAGACCCAGAGATTTTATTATTTTTTTTTTTACTTCACAGCAAAAACACAAAATCGTACCAATTATTTTAGTGGATTATTTTAATACTATTGGCTTAAAACCAGTTCCTGTGTCTTACTATGACTTTGTTTTTCTTATTTCCAATGTACTGAGATTTCTGCAGTAAAAACTAGACCAAAACTTATTTCTGGATAAACAGAACCATAAATACAACTGCCTCCATGCCTCTAGGGATTCAAATTAATTGAGATTAATTAATTTAGTAATCGATTAGTCGTTAACTGGAGTCTCACAAATATAAAACAACAAAGAATAAAATACTGCAGTGAGGTCCAAGTTTCAACATAATGCAGGTTAATAAATATTATTCTGGAGCTCAAACGATTAATCAGATTAATCGTGATTAACTGGTTGTTGACAAAATTATCAGCTAATTTAGTAATTGATTAATTGTTAGTTACACAAAGAACAATGAAGCATAAAATAGTGTACAGTAAGATTTCAACATACTGCAGTGTGTAATTAGTGGTAAATATTATTTTAGGGCTCATTCTGAAATAATCGCCAACTATTTTAGTAATCGGTAAATATATAAAAATATATAGAACAATGAGGAAAACAATGTTGTATATTTTTCATCACTATTAAGGAATTATTGACTTAAAGCTCATAAATCTTGCTGAAAAGTTACTTATAATTAGTTTTGTCTTATTTCAAGTGGACTAAAATATTTGCACTAGAAACTAAACAATAAATACTTGGTAAGATTTTGTGTTTTTGCAGTGTTGAAGCTCTAGAAAACAACTTGATTAAAACAGTTTCTGGTTCCTGGTTGATTATAATGTTTCAATAAAATCTGAATTTATTTTTAGGCTTTTATGCGTTTTTATTTCAGAGGGCTCTACGAGTATTTTTAAAATTTATTGTTACCTGAAAAAAGAGCTGAAAATGAAACGGTAAATCACAGAACCTTTGTTTTCTGTTCCCTGCATCAAACATTTCAAAATGTTGCTCGTGTTGCACAATCGCTCTCCAGGGTGAAACGGCTCAATCAAAGTAAAGGGTGATGCAAGTAGAACAACTTCATCAACATTTACGTCATTCTTTTATTCCAGATTTCACCTTTGTCTTGTGAAATTAATTTCTTTATGGCTTTTTCTGTTTCTCACAGGTAGCTGTGTCTATTTCTATTCATCCACTCAAACTTAAAACAAACTTTTCAGCTTTATCTGGCCGTGAAATACACAGAAACACTTCAGAGTGGAGCTTTATCAAAAGAAAACCTCAATACAGATGCACAGACAGGCCATCGAGACGTTTAGCCCTTTAATCTGGATTAGTTTGGAAATAAGTTTCAGTCTTGATGGAGTCGGGAGGCGTTGGCAGCTCAGTCCAGCGTTAAACGGCGGAGAGCAAACAGTGACGTCTGATTGGATGAACCGTCTGTTGACTCTGCTGGCAGGTCATCAGCGTTTTGTTTGCTTTCATTTCAGGCAGAGCCACAAAAATCTGGTGATAAATGATGAAATTTTGCTGCAACAGCTGAACTCTCTCTTAATTCATTTTTCACTGATTTCAGTTGAAGTCTCTATGAAAACATGAAAGTTTTGAGCATTTATGAAGGGCAAACAAAAAACCCTGGATTTTCTGCCATGAATTTTAGACTCTAACTTTATGCTCAAGCAGACATTTAATCGATTAAATAATCAATTAATCAGATAAAAAAGGCATATTTTTTCATTTAACCATTTAAGCCTTTTTACACAATATTTGAAATGCGCTAAAGATGCAAATGAGTAAATGAAATATTTTTTAATAAAAAAACTACATTTTGCCTAAAACACTGTAACAGCATTCCTTTAATGAACACATAATTATTTCTAGCATCTGCAGCTAAAATAATACTTTCTACTAATATGTTGGTTATTTTTGTATTATTATCTGGATAGAAAAAGGAGCTTATTAGAAGATTTTTATTACTAAATTTGAACCAGGTGAAGCTAACCTGCCACTTGAGGAATTCTGGGTAAAAATATTTTCAGACAAAGAAGATTTTTTATCTTAAATGTGATATTTATACATTTTTGTACAGTTTTGGTTTAATTACTGTTCTGCTCTTTCAGTAAATGGGATTTTTTTTAAAACTCCAGTTAACGATTAATCGATTTCTAAAATAGTTGATGATTATTTCAATAACTGATTAATCACGATTAAGTTGATTAATCGTTTCAACTCTGACACATTTACTTTGCATACCCACTGCATTATGGTAAAATTTTGCCCCGACTGCACACCGTTTTATTCTTCATTGTTCTATCTTTGTGTAAGTCTCAAGCAAATGATTAATCAATTACTAAATTAGCTGACAATTGTTTCAATAATGGATTGGTCACGATTAATTTGATTAATCGCTTCAGCCCTACCAACAAGCACGAATAAAACCGTTTCATTGATGGTTGTATCTACCCAGAAAAGTATTTTTGTTTTTGTTTCTAGTGTCTTAGTACATTTCAAATAAGACAAAACTAACATATAAATACATTTTAGGAAGAAATAGGAGCTTGTTTTAAGTCAGTGATTACAAAAACTACGAGTTGAACCAGATTATTATTATTTCACTTGTGGAAAAATGTCTAGTCATGAATTAAATATTCTGCCAGTACTTACTTAAAACAAGCTACTACATATTTGCTAAAGAGTTTCTTGTAAGTTAGTTTTGTTTTATTTCAAGATATTTACACTAGAAACTAAACCATATTTAGCAGAGTAATTACCGTTTTTAATTATTCCAGTTAACAAAACCGTTTTCTGTATTTCAGTTTTTGCTCGTTTCGGTTAACTGTAATAACGTTGGTGTGTATTCTCCATCCAGGGTTCACATTCAGCACAATGAGCGCACACACTGTGGACGTAAATGGCCTTGCTAATTAGCTTTAGTTATGGCCTTCACACTCCCATCCGACATTCTCTGCACTTAACGCTCTCCCCGGAGAGCAGAATCGCATAACATTAGGGCGAGGCTTTATCGCGGGGAGAGCGGGCCGTAAATCAGACACCTGAAACTGCATTAGCCATTCCAACAAGCAGGGATGCGTGATTACGAGTGAACCGGATGCTGTCTGTTCGCTGATAAAGACTACACCCTGATAAGGCTACAGTGAATTCACTCCGTCTCCTCCTGATAATTAGAAATTTCAAACAACATCACCGACTATCCTCTGTGCTGTAATTTATACACTGGAGGACCAGGACAGATGGAGCAGCAGAATATAAAACGTTTTTTAACCTCTCATCGAATGAATACATCCTGAATTAACACACAGGGAAGAAGTTAAAGGAAATGGAAGCATTCAAACACACAAAGATCATTATCATAGATCTATGGTTACACCAGGGGTGTCCAAAGTCGGTCCTCGAGGGCCGGCATACTGCATGTTTTAGTTAGTGGTTATAACAACCTCCTCAGCAAGTCAGTGTTCTCCTTAGACCTTATAATGAGCCATCATTTGATTAAGCTGTGCTAATCCAGGGAGAGAACTAAAACATGCAGGAAGCCGGCCCTGCAGGACCGACTTTGGGCACCCCTGGTCTACACAAAACATTTCACTTTCTGCTAAAATCACTCGTAAACAACGAGATTTTAGCTGTTTTATGGGGTCTTGTCGCTTTAAATCCAAATAATCTGCTGCTGGCCACGCCCCC
>NW_015113973.1:16363-19933 GCF_001443285.1 Poecilia latipinna | reverse complement strand
GAGACAACAACAGACATTTATTTCTGATCTAAATCTAAAAATATGAGAAGAAAACAGCATCAGTTCTGATTTGATGTTTCAGGTTTTCTGGATCACAACATAGAAAACAGAATCAAGTTCAGATCACTTTGATCTAAACTTCTCTGGACTCTGATGGTTTTCCTTTAACTTTTTTATCTATGTATTTCCATGTTTTATTTGTTGTTAAATCAGTTTAGATCAAAGTGATCTGAACTTGATTCTGTTTTCTATGTTGTGATCCAGAAAACCTGAAACATCAAATCAGAACTGATGCTGTTTTCTTCTCATATTTTAGATTTAGATCAGAAATAAATGTCTGTTGTTCGTCTTCAATAAAGAAACTTGATTACAGAGAAATGCTGAAAGTTTTCTAGTCATTTCTAATGGCAGTTTGAACTTCCTCCCCTGTTTCCACTGTGATTGTGTCTTGCTGTTGGCGTCTTCCTCACAAATTCATCCAAATCTGTGGACCTACTGGTTTGATTCCTTGCTGAGTTGTTTATCTGACAGCAGTTTTGCTTTAGCATGTGAAACTTCAGCTCGATTGTTTTATCAGAGTTATTGGCGCTGCGTTCCTGGACCGTCACTGGGATTCTGTCAGAGCTGATTGTGGCTCAGTTCGCCCGACTCGGTTTGAGAAGGAAACTGGTTTGCTGATTCTGTGCCACTTCTGGCACTTTAGCATTGATGCTGAGGCAGTGAAGTTAAATTGGTCACAATGGAAAGTAGCTACACTTAAGTTGGATATTGTATATTTATTTATTTTACTTTTCGTTCTCTCACTCTGCTTGAGGTTTTGACAATTAATTTTTATTTTCCTTGATTGATATTTTGAAAGTGCATTTTGGCTTTAATTTGGTCTTTAACTTGAAATATGATGAATACTCTTTTTGTTTATGTCAGAGTTGACACCTATTAAACACAGCAAATAACACAGGAAAGACAAGAGAGAGTTAGATTCTTAATACTCGCGAGGAGAACAGACAGAGATGTGCTTTCAGTTACAAATCTCCTACCACTCTGAAGCACATTTGCCTTTCCCTCTCTTTTTATTGTCTTTAGGATCCCTGATCACAGAGAGCGCTATAACTCTAAAGGGAGGGGGAAAACACTTCATCACACAGTCACAGCGCCAAGATTATCACTAACAACACAATCTATCTCACACTAGCTTATCTAGTTCCTGACCCAGGATCAAACAGGACAAGTTGTGAATCTTCACGGCGATGGTTTTATAGCTATCTAAGAGGTCAAAGCAGGGCGTTCTGTGAAGAGCTGCTGTCACTGCTCTTCTTCAGAGAGGCCCTCTGAGAAAGGAAATCAGAGTGATTAACAATATAGAAACATTTCTTCAAACATATGACTAAACTAAATAAGTAAGAATACATAAACTAAGAACATAAAGATATAACAAATAGTTGATAATAATACAATTTACCTAACATTCCCCCCTGTTTATCAAATATTTGTTCTAAGTCTCACATCCCTTCTAAACAGCCACTTCAAACGATTTTCAGCTGGGGGTTTATTTTGTAAGAACGCAAATATTTTTACTCTCAAGGGTTGTACTCAGTTCAAAAACTAGGATCTAAATACACGTAAGGGGAATCCTCAGCAGAGGATTCTGTTTCAGACTCAGCTTGTTTTACGAACAAAGGATACATCTGTGCCATCCGGTCCTCCATGGGCAAAATTGCTGTGGTGATGATACGGTTAAACAAAGAACGCAGGCAAAAAGTACAACGGCATTCACACAAGGTTAGAATGGCAGCAAAGACTGCCATTGATACTAAAGCAGAGGACACAAGGGTTCGGTACCTTCCAACAACCTCCAACCATGCATCCCACATAGAGGTGTTTGCTCCAGAGGCTTCCTTCATTTTGCCATTCAGGGTTCGGTGCCCCGTAATGGCCTCCGCCAGGCTCCCATCGGCTGCTGCGTTGGCTGGCAGGTATATACAACATCTTTCTCCAAAGATAACACACACACCCACCTCTTTCTCAGCTAGCAACATGTCAAGAGCTACACAGTTTTGGAAAGCCATCAGTGAAGTAGCGGCCAGCTGCTCATGAACCGCCTCGAACTCAGCCTGTTTCCAGTTACCTAGTTTGGCACGTTGTAATGAATGAAATTGATCTCGTCTACGCCCCTGTTTACAGTACACCACCAACAAACTGTAGATTCAAAACCTGATCAGTCAAAATTGGTGAGGGACCCGGATGGCATGGATGTATGTAGACGCACATGTTCCCATGACAGCTCTCGTTTCTGGAAAGGGTAAGACAGAACATGTGTTAGATCGGTTTCTGACATAGGATAAACAGATACAGGCAATAAAGAAACTAGAGCACAGAAACCCGTAACCTTTCAGGGTAACTTATCAAAAAGCCTGTCATCATCGCTCCACCACCAGACGTCTGCATGAGAGACAAGGTTAAAATCATTGTTTACAAAAAACATGGTAGTACACATTGTATCAGAAAGATTTCCTAATATCTTCCCACTCTCTGTTATGTCGATGCATGTGAAATTTCCTGGAGCTATGTTTTTAGAAAAGAAAGGTTTCTTTTCATCAGCTACAGTAAGAGTAAATATTGAATCATAAATCCTGCAGGTGCTATTAGGATTAGTTTTACTCATCACTTCCAATAAGCGTTGCTTTCTAATGTTTGCTGGGGTTACACATAGTAGAAGTCTTAGTTCCATACATACTTTACAAACTTGCTTGACTAATTTAGCAGCCTGCTCTACCATTAAGAACCAGTTACTATTTAGTCCAGGATGAAAACATAAAATAAAAACAATATTTTTATTCGCCATTTCAGTAATATTTAAGTTCGTTCGGCTCCTAAGGATGCTCCAGGGTTGTGGACAATCTTCACCAGTTTTGAGACGGTCAAACTATTCGGTTTGGCCCCCTTTGTACGCTGGCCTTTGCCCTGTAGGTCAGTGAGCCTCCGGAACTTATTCTGTCTTTTTTTTTTTTTACTTCTGGTCTGAAATGACCTTTTTGCAATGTGACAGGTGTACCCAAGATGACCTTTCTGCTATTTTTATGGCTGTGGGAGTAGTCAGCAGCACCTGGTATGGCCCGTCCCACTTAGGAGAATACCAGTGTTTCTTCTTTATGCTCCTTATCAGCACCCAATCTCCAGGCTCCACTAATAGATCTTCCTGCTGGGACACAAAAGGAGGATCCTCAGTTTCCTTTTGCCTCTGTTTTTCTAACATGGTTCTCATATAATCAGCTAAATTAGCTTCCTCATCCATTTCCCATTGATTTTTAAAATGTGGCAGTCTGTACGGCCTTCCAAATAATGTTTAAAAAGGTGTAAGTTTTGATGTACTTGTAATGTTAATGTATAATTTTACCAAGTCTAAACATTGCGTCCAGGGCCTACCAGTTCCTCCAATACACTTTTTAGTCTGCTTTTCACAGTACCATTTGTTCTTTCCACCAAGCCTGTACTCTAAGGATGATAAGCACAGTAGTTTTTCAATGTCATTCTCACATCACTTGTCACTGTAATCAGTCTGTGGAATGTTGT
>NW_015113973.1:3651-14797 GCF_001443285.1 Poecilia latipinna | reverse complement strand
TTACTAACAGCTCATATTCCAGACACCAAAAAACATTAACTTATTGCAATTTTTTTAAAGTGTTTAAGAAGCAGTAGAAACCAAAATGGAAGTACAAAAATGTGAAAATTTTGTTTAATAAGTCCACTTTAATTGTTCAACGTTTCATTATCTGGTAAACAATTTTAGCAGAATATCAACAAAGTTTTGTGCACATTTATAATAGAAATGCAGATTCTGACAATAAAATTACACAAATTGAAATTAAAAAACAAACTCACTTAATGGATACTCAGCAGTTTCAGAAAAACTAACATTTTCCATAAAAGTTTTTGCGCTAGGATGAGGTGTTTTTTTGGCCGTATTGAAGTTGGTTTATTTCGCAAAACTGTTTTCACATCACGAGTTGCATGATCAACAACAAGATGTTTCTACTGCTGGAAGCAACAAAGAAGACAACAGGAAGTGGTTGAAGTTTCTATTCAGTGGAAACACCACAATTGCAAAATTGTGTTTTGTGGCGCAAGCAGAATATCAACAAAGTTTTGCGCACATTTGTAATGGAAAAGCAGCTATTAAGGAATAGAAAATGGTTTCATTATGTTTCTCAAGCAGACCTTCTAAAAATCATATCAAAGCATGAAGAAAATTAAAACAAAGTTAGCACTAAGGCTCTTTAATTGATCGAACTCCACAGTGAGCAGAAAAGCTACATATCTTCTTGTTTAAGCACAAAGCAGCAAAACGTGCAGCAGTCAGACGGAGACGGATGGCTGTTAGGTAATATCTTCATCAGGATGAATGAAGATCCAGGCTGTCAGCCGCAGAAACAGAGAAAATGGGGAACGATTGTCTCTGACAATTTAAAAGATTAAATGTGAGAATCAGCGTCCACGGCTCTGCGCTTTACCTCGCTCCCAACGGAGCGACGAACGACACAGAACGAGACGGAAGAAGGAACAATCTGGAGACGGAGAGATGCGGGGGAAAGCGGAACAAAAGGCAAGGATGTAGACGACGCAGCTCGGCTAACAGCGAGTTCTGAGACAATAAAATGTGTCACATTCGATGCAGCTTTCCTAAAGAGCCGTCTGAAACTGTCAGCGTAAAGAAAAGAAACGGCCTGGGCTAAATGTGGCGCCGTCACCTGCGAGGTAAAAATCACTTCACTCACATAAACAAAAACACTTTCATGTGAAAACCGATTCTTTGTTTCTATACGCTGCGCTTGTTGTTTAACAGCCACTAAGCTGCAGCTGACAGAATCAATACACACACAATGTAATAACAGCATATGATTACAGAGCTTTTACTTCTGTTCTCACAATGAAAACCACACAGTCGCTCTGCCACTCATAATTCACTTCAACTTCATATTAAAGACCCGTCTGGGTCTGCAGTCGCTAATGTAAATGTTACTGACCTGCTGCAGAGGTCGATCAGAACCACGGCAGATGAGGGTCAATGGAGATGGAAAAAAATCTTCCACCAGATATTTTTGAGCAAAATAAGAAAATTTCTGAACTTCAAAGGATCAACTTTTTTTTGGAAGAAATTCAGAAATTTTGTGATTGATCTCAGACACTTTCTGGAAAAATCTGGAAATGTCCGAGATCCAAAAGTTGAAAGATGGCACGAACTTTTTTTTATTCTCTGAAATTTTCTAAAACAAACTTGAACATTTCTAGATGCATTTTCTAGAAAAAAACCTCAGAAACTTCTAGATTAATCTCAGTCATTTTTAGGAAAAATCTCTGAAGTTTCTTAGCTCCAGAAGTTGAATAATTTTGACTTTTAAGACGCAGAAAGTTCCCAAAACTCGAAGCAAACCACAGCAGCTGTAAATGTAAGAAACTATGCAGGTCTACCAAACCATCAGGTGAAAAATACTTTATATTTCATGTTAGTGTTTACATTTGTTACCTTTATGATTTTTAATGTTCAAAATGTATTTGCGTTTCTTATTGTCAGCTGGTTCTGGATTCCTGCCGTCGTGTTTGTCCGGACGTGGAGAGTTTCTCAGCGTCTGCTGGATGTTTTTCTTCTGGTGGCTCTTCACCCATAAAAGCTTTTTTACTATTTTCAAAGAGAAAATGTCTTCAAGTGAAAAAAGATCTCAACGTGGAGGAAAATAAACAGAGCAGATATTTTCCTGAGAATAATAATGACTTCTTCTGTTTTTTTCCTCTTAAATTAAGAGTTTTACAGCCTTAATGAAAGAATGATTTCTCTCCCAGGTTGATGAGCGCTGAGGGTTTGAGTTCAGAGCTGCTGATTGTGTTTGACGATCTGCTCCTGTAAATATGATCTGGAAGCAGAAAGACGAGCGTTATCCGTCTGAGCCTCGTTCCTGCGCGTGATGACATCAAAGTGAAGAGCCCTGCATGGAGATCAAACGCGCCCGGAAATCAGCGCCAGCCAAGGAAATGTTCTGATGTTTTTATTCACAACGGCTTATTTGGGTTATCAAATGGAGCCGGTGGCTTCGGCTCGTGTGCCAGGCATTCTCAGGTATTAGCTTCTCACAAACATGTTTGTTGTGCTCAGTATGTGAAATGAAATGCCAAAACTTTTAATCCATAATACGAAACTATATTTTTTAGTTGCAAAGGTGTCAGAATTGGGTTTTACTAAAGGAGAAGAACAAAACAACTCTTCATCATCTGATCGGCGCGTTGCCAGGTTGGTCATGGATTTAGTCGTGATATTTAATAAAGCTTTGCAAAATAAAAACTGTAATTAGTTTAAAGTTTCATATTCTTCCTCCAGGTCACCAAACGGTTTTATCTCACCTTTTTTTATGTTCCTCCAGATAAAATGTGTTTATTCAACATCAATGTTTTTGGGCAGAACCGTCCAAACTTGTTATAAAGATGCATAAAGTTAAGCAGTGGAGAAAAAACATTTTGGATAATAATTGATTTTATTGAACTCAGATTGATCACAGTCATTGGCTCATCTGTAGACAATTGTTTATATAACCGCCTTAAGCTAACAGACAGAGGCAGATCCACCAGGGGGACAAGAGGGGACAAATGCCCCAAATTTTATTTTAGAAATCCAGCTTTTTTTGTCCAGAAACTCCTTACAGCCATCAAATCAAGTATCAACTCACCAAAAAAAATCTAATTTAAAAGTATGTATGTATGTATGTATTAAATAAGTAGGTGTAGACAATGCAAAATTCACTTTTTGCACATGTTTCCTTCCATATGAGTTTCTGCTGCTTGTAAAAATTAACCAAAACACACAAAAAAAACCCAAAACCAAACTCTCCAGATTGTAACATCACAAATCATTAGGCACTGCCCCGTTGCCTAGCAACCCCAGCCAAGTTCCACTGTTACTTAGCAACACAAGCTGAGCTCCAGCGTGTTTGGTCAGTTTGTTTTACCGCTGTATAATGGCTGCTGGAAAAGACAAAGTGTTTTGTTGCTGACTTGCCGTCCAGAAACCACTTGCTGCATTCTTATTGGTTGTGCAGGAGGTTCTACTAATGCTTTTCAAAGCTTTCCAGTTGTATGATTTTGCATCTGTTTTTAGACATTTTTATGTGGGATTGTAAATTAGTTGAGGGGGCGGGGGGGCAGCAGCAGCTTCATCAGATTTAAAGTGACAAGAGGTGCTAAAACAGCTAAAATCTCATTATCCAAGAATGATTTGTGCAAAAAATATAATGATCATGTTTTGTTTAGATCAAGGAAGCACAATGGGTCACCTTTAAGTATAATTAGAATCCCAGAGATTGTGGGTTCAATGAACTCAAGTATCAATACTTTGACATTTTTACCCAAGTAAAAGTAAAAAGTAGCCAACCAAGAAGAAAACAGATAGAAAAACTAAATGGGACGAAATCTCATTATTTCAACCAATCAACTTTATGTTAATGAACTTCTGTGGTTCTCATTTCCTTTCTTCACCATTTCATAGTTTGGTGGTTGTTGCTTCTTCACTTGAGAAACTGCTGGATTTTTCCCACTGTCAGTTCAAACCGGCCTTAGAGGACGTTTTGTCCCTCTTTAACAGCTGACAATTTAAAGTCATTTTCCATCATCCACTCACAGCCTGCAGGGTAAAATGTAGCTTTGTGGCTCTGATAAACTACAGCTACCGGCAGGGATTTCTTTTAGTTTGCTATTTTTGTCTGAATTGACACATTTTAAAAGAAAACAACGAGATCTGACCCAAAGTGGCAGAAAATTTAAGAAAAATACTCAATAATTTCACCTGCTGATGTTTTATTTGAGCAACCAAGCCTTTAGTTTGTCAGGTTAGACCCTCTAGGAGGAGTAAAATCAACTGAATGAAGAGAAAACTTAGAGAAATCTGCATCTTTTCTTGCTCTGTGCTGCTTTCCAGAAGATAGAGAACATTAAGGAATCCAGGGATAAGTGCTGAACATCTGCTGCAGCAAAACTGAGAGAGGCTGCAGCAGGACGCAGCGCTCCATCAATATCAGATCTTAAATTGGAAAAACGTTTGTGTGTCACGGCGGGGGCCGGAGCAGCGGGGCAGCTTGATGAATGAGCCATCGCCGTGATTGATGGTCAGGAGGGAGCGGTCAGGAGAAACGCTACGCCGCACCATGTCACTTTCAAGACGCATGCCTCGCATGAATTTTAGAAAATAAGTTTGGACAAAGTACCCTTGACATGAGCATTTCATTTCAGCCTGTTAGACTCGGAGCTCTCCGCTAACCTCCGTGATGCTGGTTGGAAACGACAGTTTGATTTCAGTCGGGGTGTTTTCACACTTCATAGTCCGGTAGATTCATTTCGACTGGAGACCAAAAGTTGCAACAACATTTTCAGCTGCTGTGGTTCTTTCTGAATGCAAACCCTTAGAGGAACCTATTCCCCTCCTCGCCTGTGGGGGCGCTGCACCGAGGAGCACTGAAGGAAACGACATGAAAACCTCTGAAGAAGACACAACCTGTATTTCATTAAAAATTTGCTAAAATGTTGGTAGTCTGCTAATGTCGAAAAACTTAATTTTGCCATCGCGATGTTTCCATTAAATAAGGAATAAAATCACGTGAATAAGTTGGAACTCCGGTCGCTGATCATGTGATCATGCGAGGTGAAAAAAGCGTTTCCATTGCAGTTTTGTGAAACGCATCTATTTCGATATGGCTAAAAAAACAAAACTCTTTATTGAAAAACAGGAGTTTTTCTGAAATTGCTGTGTTTCCATCAAGAATTTATTTTAATAATTTCAATTTGTGCAGTTTTATGGTTAATGGATACGCAGCTAATGAGCCCAACGTCTTTCTATTAGCGGTTGTAGGATTTCTCTTTTGTTTTTGGTAAAAGACCAGCAGCTATGTCTCCTGTCAGCGCTGGGACAGCATGTTTGTTTTGGTTGCATTTACCCATAATTCCCTGCGCTGTAGCCCACTTCCTGCTTTTGGAGCAGTCTCCAGTCCGCTTGGCGTTCACATATGCATTCAAACTGCACCAGAGTTCACTTTAACCAAACAGAGCCCGAGGTTTGTAGTCAGACCAGAGTTAGCATTTTTGGTCCGATTAGCATCCACACCTCCACAAACGAACCAGACTTTCTAGAAACCTGAATTTGAACGAAACAGGATTGGTGAGGCATCATGATTCTACATCAGGGTCCCAGTAACTTTAACAGCATTACTTTTGCTAAAAAATCAGGACAATATTGGAAATGAATTTCCACATCTTTATCAGCGTGACAGTAATTATGTGTGCTACTTCGCATTTGTCTTCACTTACTGCGGTTAGTAATCCGTTCTGTCTGCAGCGAAGGAGGATCAGAACCTGATCGAATAATTATATAAGATATGAGGTTTAAAAATACAACTTTTTAAATCTAATTGCATGAATGTATGGTTTAACTGTAAATTGCATAACCTGATACTGTAGACTGAGATTTCATTTCCTCGTGACAGGCCTGAATTAATACGTGACAGCTGTGTCAGATGAATGGTTCCAGTGTTAATGTGCACTTCGCGATGAAGTGGTGCTTTTAAACCTCGTGTCAGAGATCAAAATAACCCTTTCTTTGTCTTCCCTACATCTACAGACACATTTATTTTATGTCCTACGTGTTTTTCTTCCCTGAAAGCTGCAAAGAAAGAGCTACACCTAGTAATCCGTCGGCTTAAAAGGCCAAAGCAGTATATTTTCAAAAAGCGGCACAGAAACCAAAAACTGGACAAAGGCCAAGGCCTGAGCTCGTCTCCCTGAACTCCCATTGGACGGTCGTCTTAATGGACAGACAACATTCCACCTCTAAGTGGTTTGACATCTTGCTGCCATAAATAAACTCCAACAGGGATGCTCTATTAGGCTAAACAAGGCTGTGTGTGTCCCTGCGAAGCCAGGAAGCACCCTCCTAATGGTTCACTAATGCCTTTATTGGATTACTCCAACATCTCCTATTGCATTATGTCACAACGACGGCATTCTGCAGGATTTGATGGAATGGAGACGGGCTGAGTGTGACTACACAAGAACAAGAAACCCCGAAGCAGGCCAACATTAACTCATTTATATCTAATTAAAGCTTTCATGTTTCCAATGGTTGAGATGCAAAAACACAAAATATTCAAAGTATTTTTGGTCTAGTTTCTGGTGCAAATACATTTATACACTTAGGATAAGACAAAACTCACAAAACTTTTCAGCAACATATAGAAATCTGTTTTAAGTCATTAATTTATGAGTATTAGTTTCACTTGTTATAAGTGAGACAGTGTGCCAGACATATTTTCTTAGAAAAACAAGGACATTTCTGAGCTTAAAAAGTCAAAAGATTTTTACATCAATTTCATGTTGAAACTTTGACGTCCCGTCAGACACAAAGACATTTCTTATTTTCGGAGTACAACAGTTAAACTAAACTCCTGATCTGTCAGGGTTGATGTCTGGATCGCCTCCAGTTTAACTGAACAGAGTTCTGCAGCACATCTACACGTTAAAGTTGTCAAAGTCAAGCTAGCATAACTTACCCATTTCCCTCTCCCTTGCTTTTGTTATTAAGACTTTACTGACCTTGTCATCTAGTTGTTGTAATGTTGAGAATTAGTAGCGGAGCACTGAGTGACTGTTCCTTTCATATATCACATATAGTTTTAAGATTTAGTACGTTATGTTGACAACTTGACAGCTAAAACCAACGTTGGGCATCGTCGGTGAGCAGCTGGTTGCTCTGCTCATAACACCACGTTGCAACATGTCTGTTGTATTTGGTTACTTTTCATCTCCTGTAAGTTTTTCCTTCATTAAAAATATGAATTCAATGTTAATACCATTCTCCTGTCTGCATTTTGGTCCTTCTCTAACATATCCATGTTTTCTGGGACGCATCCTGAACAACACGACATTAATAACAGCTTTTATTTTTCAAACTGGTCAGAGGAGGGGAAAACACACACTATCCCACTGACGTTTACATCAACAAACCAATAATGCGTAGCATAAAATTGATTTTCATTAAATCCAGACACTTGTGCATTTGTAAGATAAAGGACTATTATGATTCGGCCATTATTTATATCACCCTAGAGGTTGCAAATTCGAACCTGCAGACTACGGAAGCAATTACTGTGCAAATAACACAGATGGTGCAACAAACAAAGCACTTAAGAAAATGGTTTTTCCATTAGACAGACACTTTGGTCTCTACAAGGACCCTGGCTTCTGACGTAACGTGTGTGTGAGTGTGAATGCATTTGAAGATGACCATCCGCTCTTCGTGACCTTTCCCAGTTTTAGTGATTTTTTAGCAGGTATTTTAGCTAATTACATCGATGTTACAGTTGGTGCCATAAAAATCAGTGATAATGCTTTGTTTTGGAGTCACACACACACACACACACACACACACCTTTTACTGTTCTTGCATTCTTAATGTCCTGCTAATGGATCTTTTGAAAGAACGGTTCTGAAGACCTCTCACACCCAGAGGAGTTTGTTAGCGGTGCTAATGACAAGGCTGATGCAGGCAGCTGCCGACTGGCTGCGCTCACCTCCTGATACGTCTCTGTGGGATAAATAAAACCCGTCTCCACTCACCTTCCTGTATTCATATGATGCCGCCTTCGCCACGGAGGATAAAGGCGCAGAAACGGGAAGAAGGGGGAACCAGAGTTACCAGGTTGGACGGCTTTTCACAACATTTGGTGAATCTTCAGAGAAAATGCAGAGGAAAATTCCTTAAAATAGTTTTCATTATGTGAGCTAAAATGTCCGCTCCCTTAGCTGAAATAAACCAAATACCTTAAACATAACTTTTCAGCAAGATAAATAAGCTTGAAGTCAACAATTCTTGAATATTGATGCAAAATGTACAAGTTCACCGGCTTCAAAATGTTTTCACTTGAAGCTGGAGGAATTACCTTGAATAAAATTAGTTTTTTCCATATTTTTAAGTAAGAGTGAGTTTATATATATAATATGTCTGGAGGCATTAACATGAGTTTCATTAGAGGCTGAGTTCAGATTTATGCCGTTTTATTTGGAGTTTTATGTTCTTGGCTGGAAACTATCAGATCTGGCAACACAGTGAAGAATATCATTTTATTTTCTATCTGCAGATGAAGACGTGTCGGATGAAAGCGCAGCTTTAACTGTCCTAATGAGGAGGAGAGGGACGGGAGCAGCCGCTCAGGGTGTGGACGTTAAAAACATCACTTCCAGGTCCAGATCCGCTCACTGGAAGGCGATTCAAATGCCTGATTTTAAACGCTGCATTGATGCTTAATGCAAATGGGAAATAAACAGGTTAGCTGACAGCACAAACCGGAGCTAGCAACAGTTTGGACCAACAGTACCAGCGTTGATTCTGAACAGTTTTAACTCACCATGCAGCAGGAATATCACCAGCAACTGGATGTTTTAGATAAAATTGTCTTTTCACTTTTTCTTCAGCCTCTTTGGAGTTTGGAGATTTTTAGCTACAGTATTCATGAGGATCACAGCAGATCCATCTAAAAACGCTTCCAACTGCCTATTCTCATGGTTTAAACTTAAAATATATATTAAAACGCATCAGAAACCGTCTTAGCACAACCACAGAAGCAAATGTCTACATTCGCTAATGTAGCTACTTCCAATACGCCAAAGCTTTTCAGAAACGTCTGCCAATAGCGCATCAAGTCTCATTACGCCAAAGTATTTTAGTTTTCCAAGCTGCATCTTCAGAGTATTTCAGAAATGTTCTGTGAAAACATCTGCAGACTGTTGGGTTTCCTGAGAATATCTTGGAGTCATGATCAAAAAATACTGAAGCCACGGATACGTTACAACGACTAGGCATGAAACCATGGCAGCAATGGCCCCATTTTTATAAAGACTTTAATGAAATCAATATAAATATAAAGAATGACATAAAATAGTCGCCACATTTTCATGGGTAAACATGTTATGATTTTCTTGGGTAACAGCAGGTGAATGAAACCCAAACCTGATTTTATTGCACATTTCTGTGTTTTTTTCACCGCAGTGGGAATGACTCTTTGTTCAACACGCAACTTTTATTTCCTTTTTTTCAAATTGTCTGGCGGTTGTGTTTTATTTGAGATATTTGAACTGTTTTCCAGGTCCAGTATGGGAGCGTTCTGTACACAATTAAACCAATAATATTACGTTTTATCGCAATAATGTTGGGAACAATTTATCATCCACTAGTTATTGAGGCGGGGCTAGTTCCAGGAAGCCAGAGCACCACGTCATTCGATGATTTTTAAGGTAAAAGAATGTGTTGAATTTGAAAAGAAAACCTTGAACTCAAATTCCTTCTTCTTTTTGAACAACCAAACACAAACTGGACAACGTGAGAAAGAGCTGCCTCCACGAACCCTCACGAAGTCAGAAACCTGGAAGCCTCTACCCGCCCCCCGGGGTAATTATGGTTGATTTGAATGATTTCCTGCTTTCACTTTTATTGCCTTTTACACTGTTTTGACAGTCCAGCCTGCAGCGACATGCAGAGCACAAATCTTTGTGTTTGTGAGCGTGGTCAGTGATTACGGAGGCACTGCCTTCACAGACTCCGTAAATCACACAGGATCTGGCACCCACTCTGGAAAATAGCTTGTGCTTTTTGCGACCCAAGGCCGTAAGCTTTACCTCATCTCGCGTTAATGGCGGAGAGTAAAAGAATTAGGCTTTTACTCAGCAGAGTGAGAAGGAAAGAAGGTGAAAGCTGTGCAAGAAAGTGCAGAAAATGGCTGAAAGCACCTTCTATTTTACAGGAGGGGAAAAGCTTCAGTCAGAGAACAACTTGTTCCCAAAAGCAGTTAGCATGCACAACCTTTAAGTTTCACTACTTTCTATTTTAGAGTACAACTTTGTATTTATTATCGCTGGGAATGTTTCAATACAGACACTAAATACTAAATAAATCTAAAACATGACTGAAGATTTAAAAATCCATCATATTTCAAACAAGTTCATTATTGTTTGAAATTTAAATTCTTGTTAAACTTATAAAGAGTTTCAAACCATCAAATTTTATCAGGTAAAAATAACCTGAGGAAACAAAACGTCAAACTAAAAACGAGATAAAAGCAGGATTCAGTTAACTCTAAACAAACTTGATGAATTAACTAAATGCAGATTTGGGAGCAGCAAAGTTAAAGTTACTGGTCAGATGTGGAGCTTATAGGAGGATGCACAAAGCGTAATTACTCAAAATCCAATAGTTGGTTCTGTTGCCAACATTTTCAATTGTCAATATGTCTGCAGTAATTTTAAACCCCACCTGTGTCGGTCCACGGGCCGCAAATGGCCCTCTGGCCACACTTTGGACACCACTGGTTTCAACGTCCCATAAGAATGACGCCTCTTACAGAACTCCTCTCATAATCTGTTTTTCTGTTTTCTAACATCTGGATCATAGCCTCCCCAACGTGTCCTTATTGCCTTAATGTAGCGTGGAATAAAACCCAAAAACTCATCCTCATGGCTACCGACTAATTGGGCACACAGTGGACCTCCTTTCAGCTGCGCCGATGCTCCGGGAGCACAGAGAGTTCTGGGAGAACAGATGGGAAAGAGCAGGAAGGCGGAGAAGAGAAAAGCAAGCGCTGCCCCGAGGAGTTGTGCAGACTTCGGTTTGCAGTCGTCCTAAATGTCTGACGGGTGAACAAAAAGAGCAGCAAGGTGACTTCTCTGAACCAGAACCACGGTCCTGA